>NW_021604683.1:44975-57247 GCF_004785775.1 Grammomys surdaster | reverse complement strand
TTTTTGCTGTCTAATTGCTCTGGCTAAGACTTCCAGTACTATATTGAATAGGTAGGGGGAGAGTGGGCAACCTTGTCTAGTCCCTGATCTTAGTGGGATTGCTTCAAGTTTCTCTCCATTTAGCTTGATGTTGGCTACTGGTTTGCTGTAAATTGCTTTTACTATGTTTAGGTAGGGGCCTTGAATTCCTGATCTTTCCAAGACTTTTATCATGAAGGGATGTTGAGTTTTGTCAAATGCTTTCTCAGCATCTAGTGAGATGATCATGTGGTTTTTTTCTTTAAGTTTGTTTATATAGTGGATTACATTGATGGATTTCCGAATATTGAACCATCCCTGCATTCCTGGGATAAAACCTACTTGATCATGATGGATGATTGTTTTGATGTGGTCTTGGATTCGGTTTGCTAGAATTTTATTGAGTATTTTTGTATCGATGTTCATAAGGGACATTGGTCTGAAGTTCTCTTTCTTTGTCGGGTCCTTGTGGGGTTTGGGTATGAGTGTAATTGTAGCTTCATAGAACAAATTGGGTAGTGTTCCTTCTGTCTCTATTTTGTGGAATAGTTTGAAGAGAATTGGTATTAGGTCTTCCTTGAAGGTCTGATAGAATTCAGCACTAAAACCATCTGGTCCTGGGCTTTTTTTAGTGGGGAGGCTTTTGATGACTGCTGCTCTTTCCTGAGGGGTTATGGGACTATTTAGATGGTTTATCTGCTCCTGGTTTAACTTCGGTACCTGGTATCTGTCTAGGAAATTGTCCATTTCATCCAGGTTTTCCAGTTTTGTTGAGTATAGGCCTTTGTAGTAAGATCTGATGATTTTTTGAATTTCTTCAGTTTCTGTTGTTATGTCTCCCTTTTCAGTTCTGATTTTATTAATTTGGATACTGTCTCTGTGCCCTCTGGTTAATCTGGCTAACGGTTTATCTATCTTGTTGATTTTCTCAAAGAACCAACTCCTGGTTTTATTGATATTTTGTATTGTTCTTTCTGTTTCTATTGGTTGATTTCAGCCCTGAGTTTGATTATTTCCTCCCTTCTACTCCTCCTGGGTGTATTTGCTTCTTTTTATTCTAGAGCTTTTAGTTGTGCAGTCAACTTGTTAGTGTGTGCTCTTTCCAGTTTCTTTTTGTAGCCACTTAGAGCTAGCCTCTTAGCACTGTCTTCATGGAGTCCCACAAGTTTTGGTATGATGTGTCCTCATTTTCATTGCATTCTAAAAAGTCTTTTATTTCTTTCTTTATTTCTTCCTTGACCAAGTCATCATTGAGTAGAGAGTTGTTCAGTTTCCATGTGCACGTGGGTTTTCCATTGGTTTTGTCATTATTAAAGACCAGTCTTAGTCCGTGGTGATCGATAAGATGCAAGGGATTATTTCAATCTTTTTGTATCTGTGGAGGGTTGTTTTGTGACCAATTATATGGTCTATTTTGGAGAAGGTACCATGAGGTGCTGAGAAAAAGGTATATTCTTTTGTTTTAGGATGAAATGTTCTATAGATGTCTGTTAAGTCCATTTGGTTCATAACTTCTGTTAATTTCAAAGTGTCTCTGTTTAGTTTCTGTTTCCATGATCTGTCCATTGCTGAGAGTGGGGTGTTGAAATCCCCCACTATTATTGTGTGAGGTGTAATGTGTGTTTTGAGCTTTAGTAAAGTTTCTTTTATGTATGTAGGTGCCCTTGCATTTGGAGCATAGATGTTCAGAATTGAGATTTCACCTTGGTAGATTTTTCCTTTGATGAGTATGAACTGTCCTTCCTTATCTTTTTTGATTAATTTTGGATGAAAGTCGATTTTATTTGATATTAGAATGGCTACTCCAGCTTGTTTCTTGGGACCATTGGCTTGAAAAATTGTTTTCCACCCTTTTATTCTGAGGTAGTGTCTGTCTTTGTCACTGAGGTGCGTTTCTTGTATGCAGCAAAATTCTGGGTCTTGTTTGTGTATCCAGTCTGATAGTCTGCATCTTTTTATTGGGGAATTGAGACCATTGATGTTAAGAGATATTACGGAAAAATGATTGTTGCTTCCTGTTATTTTTGTTATTAGAGGTAAAGTTATGTTTGTATCTTCTTTTGGGGTTGTTGGAAGATTACTTACTTGCTTTTTCTAGGTTGTAGTTTCCCTCCTTGTGTTGGCATATTCCATCAATTATCCTTTGAAGTGCTGGGTTTGTGGGAAGATATTGTGCAAATTTGGTTTTGTCATGGAATATCTTGGTTTCACCATCTATAGTGATTGAGAGTTTTGCTGGGTATAGTAATCTGGGCTGGCAATTGTGTTCTCTTAGGGTCTGTATGATGTCAGTCCAGGCTCTTCTGGCTTTTATAGTCTCTGGTGAGAAGTCTGGTGTAATTCTTATAGGTCTGCCTTTATATGTTACTTGACCTTTTTCCCTTACTGCTTTTAGTATTTTTTCTTTGTTTTGTGCATCTGATGTTTTGATTATTATGTGACGGGAGGTATTTCTTTTCTGGTCTAGTCTATTTGGTGTTCTGTAGGCTTCTTGTATGTTTATAGGCATCTTGTTCTTTAGGTTAGGGAAGTTTTCCTCAATAATTTTGTTGAAGATATTTACTGGCCCTTTAAGTTGAGAATCTTCATTCTCATCTATACCTATTATTCTTAGGTTTGGTCTTCTCATTGTGTCCTGGATTTCCTGGATGTTTTGAGTTAGGAGTTTTTTGCATTTTGCATTTTCTTTGACAACTGTGTCAATATTTTCCACCGTATCTTCTGAATTTGAGATTCTCTCTTCTATCTCTTGTATTCGGTTGGTGATGATTGCGTCTGTGACTCCTGATCTCTTTCTTAGGTTTTCTATCTCCATGGTTGTCTCCCTTTGAACTTTCTTTATTGTTTCTATTTCTAGTTTCAGATCCTGAATGTTTTTGTTTAATTCCTTCTTTGTGTTTTCTTCCATTTCTTTAAGGGATTTCTGTGATTCCTCTTTAAGGGCTTCTATCTGTTTACTTGTACTCTCCTGTATTTCTTTAAGGGAGTTACTTAATTCCTTCTTATAATCCTCTATCATCATCATGAGAAGTGATTTTAATTCTGAATCCTGCTTTTCAGGTGTGATGGGGTGTTCTGGGCTTGCTATATTGGGAGAACTGGGCACTGATGATGCCAAGAAACTTTGGTTTCCGTTGCTTATGTTCTTGTGCTTGCCTTTCGCCATCTGGTTAACTCTAGTGGTACCTGCCCTCACTGTGTAAAACTGGAGTCTGTATTTCCAGTTATCTTGCTTATTGCAGAGCTCCTCAGGGTCCAGAGGTCTCTGTGGTCTTATGCTCCTAATCTCCTGGGTGGAAGAACTCCTGGGACTCAGGCCACCTCTTGGATCTGGAAATCCTTCTGCTCTGAGTGCAGTGGGTCCTCGATGACTCAGGATTCAGTTTCAGCTGCTCTGAGTGCAGTGGCTCCTGGATGACTCAGGATTCAGTTTCTCAACAGGACAGGAGCAGACCGACTCTGTGTCTGCTCCAGCCCAGAGGACCAGGCAGGGGCGGAAGGGAAGTGGAATTCCGGAGGGGCGGGGTTTGGGTAGCTGCTGTGCCCTGGATGTCCCTGGCTCCCCGATGTATCTCTGGGGCAGCTGCTCTGAGTGCAGTGGCTCCTGGATGACTCAGGATTCAGTTTCTCAACAGGACAGGAGCAGACCAACTCTGTGTCTGCTCCAGCCCAGAGGACCAGGCAGGGGCAGAAGGCTTGTTGGTACTTTCTTAAGCCAGCAGAAATGTAGTAAATCTGGAGGAGACCTCAGAGCACACTTCCTAAATAGACCCAACAACTAGGGACCAAGTGTTCAAACATATGAGCCTATGGCAACGGTTCTCATCCAAGCCACCATGAGGTCCTTATGCAAAGTTAAATGAACCAGACACAAAATGAACAACAGACATTTCATGATCCCTAGAACTGCCAAATTCATAGTCAGAATGAAAAGAGGGAGCCAAAAGTTGGGGGGGACAGTGGTAAAAATTAAAGTTTCTGTAGGCATAGAGGTTCAATTTGGAAGATCAAAGGTGCTCTGTAGATGGGCTGTGGCATTTATATATCATGTTCTTAACACTGCTGAATTGGATAACTGAAGGTATTAAGATGATAGACAATACATCCTGAGTACTTTATTTCACATAAAAAGAAGAACAAACATGGGTAATAAGAAGAAGAAGGGGAGGAGGAGGAGGAGGAGGAGGAGGAGGAGGAGAGAAGGAAAAGGAGGAGGAAGAGAGGAGGTAAAAGAGAAGGAGGAGGACGAAGAGAAGAAGAAGGAGGAGGATGGAGAGAAGGAGAAGGAGGAGGAGAAATGGGGCAGCTGAAGGAGACCTGGAGTGCCAGGACTCAGCTGGTAGACAGATGGACATCAGGAGGCCTCCATCTCTCATTGCTCCATTTGGAGGAAGGACTGGTTTCTAAATCACTAGAAGCACCATCCTGAGTGAGAGGACTAGTGCTTGCTCCATACCTAAGAGGGCACAGACCCCAGGAGGGTATAACAGCTTTGAGTGAGTCTCTAGATCTTTCTGTCTGAAAGGAGTTACATAGTTCTAAACATTGTACCTGTTGTGTAGATTTTTTTGTACATAGATATGCAAGAGAACCAGGCAATAAATAGCTCACATGGTAATGAACTTACTTTGCAGGCATGAAGACCTGAGTTGATTCCCTAGGATCCACACATAAAAGCTGGATACCATGGTGCATATATCTAATCCCAGCACTGGAAAGGTGCAGGCAGGAGTCCCTAGGCCTCATTGGCCAGCCAGACTAGCAGGTAAGCTCTAGGTCAGTGAGAAAGCCTGGCTCAAGATTAGATACTGGGTAACAATTCTAATAGTGTGGGCAACTTGTTAATTGAGGTTTCTAAATATATAAATCCTTTGAATAATCATTAAGCTTTAAGTGTCTTTATTCTACCAGGTACTGCAGGCATAGTGCAAATTGTCTGGGCTCAACCGAGTATTGTCAACAGCATGGTGGATTGGCAGAGACAGCTGCCATGCTGGCATCTCGTGGGTGCCAGGGCCAGTGTTTCTAGATAGCCAGAGCTTCAGTAGCAGGAAAATGGCAGCTGTCTGGGATCAAGCCGCACTGGATGGCATTTTCTAAATATCACCCGTTACCAGGTACATTGAATTCTCCTTTGAACAGGGGCTCCCCACCTTGTTGGATACCCTTTAATCAATGACTACAATGAATTCTCTGTCACACATAAGTGAACAGCCAGATGTGTTCAGAAAGTTTTAAACAGAAAATTCCAGATCAAAAGAAAATCATTCAAGTTTGTGGGTGATAGTGGTGATGGCTGGTTGTTTGATTTCTGAAACAGGGTCCTGCTGTGTACTCCAGGCTGGCTATGAACTTACAATCCTCTTGCCTCTCTTGCCCTGGGATCATATGACACCACTTCTTATTTTATGTTTTAATTTGGGTGCCATCCTAAGTCGAGTAATGATGATGTTGTACCCTCTTCACCCTTCTTGGTCTTCCATCCTTTGTCCAGTGTGTCCATGCTCTGTCATTGTCATCTGTTAGAGACTGGGGAGCCATCTTCATTTCCCAGTTCAACCATCACCAATGACCAAGGCGGTGTTCACATGTTCCCTATTTCACTAAGAATAGTAATTGTTCTTATTTACTGTTAGCTGTATTATTTATCTCTTGCTGGGCCCTAGTTCACAAATTTAACCTTATCTTAGGGATAGCTAAAAATCATTCTACCTGACACAGGCTCTCAGACACTGTGGCTGTTACAAATCATTGATTGAGTCTTCTTCATGTGTTACTAATATCTCATGGTAAAATCCTGGGCTTCAGCAACACCAACTAGCTAAGCTTGCCCATCTGTCTCATCAGCCTGCTTAAAGAGACTAGTAATGCTGTGAAGCAAAGGAAAGATATTTATTCAGAGTGGCCACAGTAGGAAGGAGGGCAGCTGAACAAGTCCAATGACCCCAAGTCAACACCATCTAATTAGTGTCTTTCTTTATTGCCCCTTCTCTCTCCATCTTTTTTTTTTTTTTTTTTGAGACAGGGTCTGGCCTGGAGCACTGATCTGGCAAGACTAGCTGAAACAGAGCTCTAGAAATCAGCCGCCTCTGACCCCCACAAGCGCTAGGACCACAAGTGTCACCAGCATCCCTGTTAGGGATCCGGCCCTCATCCTTGAGCAACAGGTACATTATTGACTGTGCTATCTTCCAAGTTCCACACAGTACAATTTTTTTGTTTTAAATAAGAACCCAGAGAACATCTGTCCTTGTCTCCCTCTGTGTTCGACTCCAATGCTTCTCAGCTTTCCCCTTCCAGGGAGAACTCTATACTTCTGAGCTGAGCTCCTCCACAGAGCACAGCGGATTCCGTTGTACCTTCTTGAGCCACTAGAGGGAGCCAGACCAACACCAGGAATCACACACTCCACTAATAAGGCAGAGCTCTTGTAAAGGGCTGGTCCCAGTCCCACCCAGGATTCTACCACATCAAATATGCCCATTCTCCAGACTACTATTCAGCATTATCTAGACTACTAGCCACTCCATCCTCCGTGATACCTTCTTCTGCCCATCCCACCTGCCATGGCTCGCACAGCAGGCTTTCTCCAAGCATTGCTATGATGGGACCGTCATTGGACCATTTGTCTCATGGCAACATGAGTCCACCTTAAACCCTTCATGATGCTCTTTCCATGAAGAGTCTGAAATCTCACAGTGTGTTGGTCAAACCTGGCAATCTATCTTACCTATTTTTCCTGTAACAAGCCACAGCCAATGGTTTTCATGATATCTATATGGTCATGTTTGTGTTGCCATGTCAGAGATCATGCAGCCTTTGAAACTTCAAGTTCACTATGTGGTTCTTTGTTGGTCAGTGTGGTGGTTTGAATGAAAACATCCACTATAGGCTCATAGGAAGTGACACTAATATGAGGTGTGACGTTCTTGGAGGAGCTGTAGCTGTGTTGGGATAAGTATGTTCCAGGGGGCAGGCTTTGAGGTTTGAGAAGCTTAAGCAGGCCTAGTGGTTTACTCTATCTTGTTGCTGCTTTAGGATCCAGATTTAGAACTTTTGGCATTTTATCCAACACCACATCTACAAGGTCAGCTGTCTGGTCAACTTTACAATAAACTGGAAGTAAAATGTACAGATCAACTCACTAAAATTTGGGTTTTTTTTCTAATTAAAAATGCAGAATAAGCCAGCAGAGGGAGAGAGAAGACCCAGGTGGCCTGGGTCTCTGCTGACTATTCCAAAAAGGGAGGAAGGGCATAATTTTATAAACTGTTCTCTGTCCTCAATCAAAACGCCTGCTGTTCGAGGCTGATGCCTATGATCATAACCTGAACTGCTCCACTTTCCTTCCTGAGTCCCCAGAGCTTTCATTAAGAAGTGATGATGATCTTTCTTTTGATGGTAACATTGTTCCTCAAGATAGTAAAAGTATTCCTCAAGATGGTAACATTGTTCCTCAAGATGATAATGTGCTTCCATGACTTTATAATGTGGAACATTCTGGACATTTTTTCAGTCTAGAATCACACACACACACACACACACACACACACACATACACACACACACACACACACACACAGAGAGAGAGAGAGAGAGAGAGAGAGAGAGAGAGAGAGAGAGAGAGAGAGAAAGAGACAGAAAGAGACAGAAAGAGACAGACAGAGACAGAGACAGTATTTTAATTATTCTTTGATTGATTTCTCTATCAATGTCTTGCTCACAAAGTGTGTTGTGTCTTTTATAATAGTCTTACCACCTCCTAATGATAGGCAGCCACAAGTTATGACAATCACTTGTGTTGCTTCCAGGTTCTTTGGGGTCTCTCTGAGCAGCAGTACATAGGGAGGTATCCTGTGTCTGCACTCAGAGTTTCATTCAATAGACTGTGTGTTCTGTGAGCAGCATTGTCTACTCGTGTAGAGCACCTGCATTAAAACTCCATTTTCTTGTTTTCTCCATCTATGCTGATTGTTTTGCTGCGTATACAATCTGGTCCTAGCATCTGTGGTCTCTTAGGGTATGCAAGACAACTGTTTGGGCTTTTCTGGCTTTTAAAAATCAGCATTGAGGTGTCATGTGTAATTTTAATGGATTGTCCTTAATATGTACTTGCTCTTTTCATCTTTCAACTTTTGATATTCTTTCTTTGTTCTATATGTTTAGTGTTTTGATTATTATGTGGTGAGGTGATTTCCTTTTCTGGTCCAATCTATTTGGTGTTCTGTAAGTGTCTTGTACATTTATAGGCATCTCCTTCTTTGGGCTATGCAAATTTTCTTCTATGATTTTATTAAAAATATTTTCTTTTAGCTGGGATTCTTCTCCTTCCTCTATTCCTGTAATTCTTAGGCTAGGTCTTTTCATAGTGCCCCAGATTTCCTGGATGTTTGTGTCAGGGCTTTTTCCTTTTAGATTTAACATTTTCTTTGGCAGATGTATCAAGGTTTCTGTTGCTGTTGTATCTTCACTGTCTGAGACTCTCTCTTCCATCTCCTGTATCTTGTTGGTGGAGCTCACCTCTGTAGTTCCTGTTCACATTCCTCAATTTTTCATTTCCAGAAATCTTTCCATTTGTGTTTTCTTTATTGCTTCTACTTCTATTTTTAGGTCTTGAATGATTTCATTCATTTCCTTTAATTCTTGTTTCTTTTCTTGTCTTTCTTCAGGGATTTATTCATTCACCCTTTAAGGACCTCTCTCATCTTTAAGTAGGCTGTTTTAAGATATTTTCTTATGCTTGATCTATGCCCAAATATTCAGGGTCTGCACTGGTAGGATAGCTAGGCTGTATTGGAGACATACTATCCTGCCTATTATTGAATGTGCTTTTATGATTAGCATGTAGGAATCTGGGTTTGGGGTGACTAGAGTTCTAAGTGCTGATTTCTGGGAGCTCAGAAAAGGATTGTCTGTGGGATCTACAGGAAGTGTGGACAGGGAGGAAGAGAGGCTGCTGCTGGAACAAGCCTGAGGTACTGGGTCTAGTAGGGGAACAGAGAGAGGTGAAATGGCCTGTGGGGAGCCTACATGGTCTTCTGGTAGTCATGGCCTGTGGTGGAGCAGGGTGTGTCTACCTGTGTTGGGAACTGGAACACAGCAATAATTGGAGGAGGGATTCGGAGAGGATGGGTTGTGGGATCCAGAGGAGGCATGGAGATAGGGCAAGGCAGACTGGGCCTGCTGTTCTGTTGCAGCACTAGGGACAAGCCTGAGGGATTGAGTGCTTTTAGATTTTAAATTTTTTTTATTTTTATTTTACTTGTGGGTGTTCTGTTGGTCAGTTGGCCTGTCTATCTGTCCCTCTGTACATCATGTGTATGTCATGCCTGTGGAGTCCAGAAAAGGGTGTAGGATTTCCTGGGACTGGAGTTACAGAGGGTTGTGAGTAGATATCTGAATGGTGGGAACCAAGCTTGGGTCCTCTAGAAGAGCAGCTGGAGCCAGATTTTTAGCCCTCAGTGTTTGTCTTCAAATGCCTGTTTCTCTGTCAATTAACAAGATAACTTTGCTGGGTATAGTAATCTTGACTGGCAGGTGCACCATTCTGCATTGTCCTGGATACAGAGTTTATGCCAAGGTGTCTGGCGTGATCATCCTTATGGTGTGCTCACTGTCTCTAAAGCTCTTCAGATTGTTTTACACTGCAGTGTTTTGACTCTAATGCATGTTCTTCTCCTCAACCCCAAGGGTATGGTAGTACCTAGTGTACCCTGTGCTCTTCACTTCCAATGCTGAGCTTTTCTACACCTGAACTACTTAACACATCTACATCCAGGCCTCCTCACTTCCTCCTGCATCTGGTTCCTGCCCTGTGGCTGTGGCAGGCTAACTCCAGGCCATGTGATTGTGATGGTCTCTTGTCCTTTGTCTTGTTCTTAAGCAATAGGTTCCTGCTCATGGTGGTACCCAGCCAAGGTCGCCAGAAACTTGTGAGTGACCAGATGGAGTTCCTCTTCATGGATGACCTATCACATGAGATTGTCTCACTTATCCCCATTCCTGGGTTCCAGTCTTGGGAGAACCACAGGTTTGTTCTGAGGCTAGGACCGCAAGTCAAGTTTTACCATGGCCACCTGGTTTACCATTTGGATGGTGCATCTGGTTTCTCTCCCACAACTAGTATGCTGTGATGGTGCTCTGTGTGACTTGGCTTCTCCCTGTGTTGTCTTTTCTGTTTTTCTCTGCTTTGCAGCTGCTCTGTCTCAGCTTTATGATTTCTTTCTTCTTTCCAGTGTATGTGTGTTTGTGCCTGCTTGTATGTGTGTATGCATGCATTTGTGTTCTTATTCACATATATGTAGATTCACATGTGTGTGTTCATGTGTATGTGTGTGTATAGTATATGTGTGGTGTGTGTAGTGTGTGTCAGAAGCCATAATAGGACAAGCTAATAATTAGCAGTTGATCATCCTGAAATGCTTGCCTCGGATTATTATCTGCGACAAGTGTGCCACATTTAGCAAGGCTATGTTGGACATATTTTAGGAAAGATCCTGCTATCAATATGCTTTTCCTATTATTATTAAACATATATAACAATCACTAAGCAATAGCATTCCCCTTTGGAGCAGATCTCTGCAGACCCACGAAGATGTACTGCCTTGTAGTGATGCTATATAGACAAATAGACGACTTCTTAAGTCTTAATGATGATCCTATAAGAATTCCTAAAATTATATCAATGATTATTACGCTCTTTTATAGTGGGACTGCTATTAAGTCCCTTTCTGATAGTCGAAACTGCTATGAGAACTCTGCCAGTCTCCGAAGTGTCATCAGTTAACAGCACTTAGATAGTAACCAGTCTCTCTCCTACTCAGAGCACATTCCAAGGTGGTTGTAAAACAATTAACCAAGGGTCACTAAAAGGGAACTCATGATTTATTATAGGTGCTAGGACAGAAGAAAAAATATTGCCTAGGTTTATCTATACAAAACTTCACTAATCTCTTAGTTATAGTTTTAAACCTTCGGTGAACCTGTGGAGCTAGACAGGTGATGGATGTTTAGTCAGATAATTACTCCTAATGGATATGCATGTAAACATTCTCGATTGTAAACTTCTATTTCAATTTATGATTTGAATTTTGGTGTGAACTTGTGATGAACTTTGTAACATGTGATCAGGTACTCTGAATGATGTATAAGACAAAGGGACGTCTGTTAGCGGCTCGCTCTCTCTTCCTCACTTCACTTCACTTCTCTTCACCTCTTAGAATTTTTCCCTTGTTAGAATTTTTTCCTTTTTCCACTTAGGACCTTCCCATTTTCCCCCTTAGATAAGAAACTTTTTACACTTAGCAATAAACTACAATAACTTCTTTAAGTGTCTTTTCTTCTTGCAACCTCAAGCCAACAGATCTAAGTTAGAGCCTGGCAGCGCCTGCAGAGACAGATCAAAGGCATTGCCTAATTCTCTGCTGTCCCTGGGCAGAGGTGTTAGTGGCCAGAAACTGCAGTTTCTGGCCTCAGCGGATCAAACAGATAGCAGGTCAGCTACAGTAGCCTAGTAAGTAAACTTTAGTAATGTAGATAAGAAAGATTTTATTAAACAGCAACCCTAAATATCTCGTAAGATATTATCGTGAATCTCGTAAGACCAAGTCTTACCCCTCGCCGCCGACGCTCTTCCAATTCCCATCCCCCTCGGCTGCCTCAAGAAGAACCGACCGACTGGAGGAGAAGAAAGAAGATCACCTTCTCCCCCCACCAAGCCGGGTACAGCTCCCAGCAAGTGTGTTTATGTGTGTTGTGTGTATATGAAATGTATGTGATATTATGTGTGTTATATGTGTGTAGTGTGTATATATGGGGTCCGTATGTATAATGTTTGTGTATGGTGTGTGGGGGGTATATGTGTGTGGGGTATATGTGTTTATAGTGTGTGTATAGTGTTGGTGGTGTGTGTGTGAGGATTGTATGTGAATTTTGTATGTGGTTTGGTGTGTGTGTGTGGTGTGTATGTTTGTGTATGTGGTATGATGTGTGTGTGTATTTGGTGTGTGTCTGTGTGTGTGGTGTGTGTATAGTGTGTGTGTATGGTGTGAGTGGTATGTATATGCATGTGTGATGTCCATGTGTGTATTGTATGTATGTGTGGTATAATGTATATGTGTGTGCATGCTGTGTGTGTGTATATGTCTATAGTGTATATTTGTGGTATTATGTATATTTATTGGGCATGTGTCTATATGTGTGTATAGTGTGTGTGCATGGTGTGTGTGTTTCTATGTGTGGTGTGTGTGGTGCAT
>NW_021604683.1:34618-44965 GCF_004785775.1 Grammomys surdaster | reverse complement strand
GTGTGTGTGCATGGTGTGTGTGTAGTGTGTGTGTATATGAAAACCTGAGGTTAATATAAGAATCTTCTTTGCTCACTCTTCCACCTTATTCTGAAGCAAGGTCAGCAGAACTAAGAGCGACAGCGATCAGCCCAATCTGCCTGTCAAGAAAAAAACTGTGTCTGAGTCAGAACGGACTGGGCTACAGTGAGCCATTCATTAGGAGTTAAATACCTGCCCCCCCCCCCGCCAAGACTCTCAAGAAGGGAAAGAGTAAAGGGGGCATTAGGGCCATAATTCCTAACAGCAAAATTCAGCTTCTCAAGATGTTTAAAATGAAGTTTTTTGAAAACTGTGGGATCACTTGTAGAATCATCCTGATCGCTTTCGTTTTCAATATCTGAATTGGGCTCGTTCTCAGAGGAATCAGCCTCAGTCTCAGACTGGAGGCGGGGTGTCCGAGAGGGCCTGCGGGAGGGACGAAGCAGGAGCAAGACGAGAAGGTGGGGGTACAGCAGGTGCGGAAGAGGGGGAGGGACGCCGAACACCACCCAACCACGTAGCAGGAGGAAGCAGTGGGGTTTGTCGAGACTCCAAGTCAGAAACTGCAGCTGCAGGTGTCTGTGAAGAGGGGGCCTGGGATCAGGTTACAGGAAAGGCTAAATGCAGGGAGTCTTGTGAAGGAAAAGAGGAAGAACAAAGGACTGAGAGGTGGGAGATTTGTTTTTGAAGGTGGAGAATGTCCATCAGTTCACAAACTTGAAAAGAGAGCCGATCTCGGATGTCAGAAAGAGAGTTAGGCAAAGTGGCAGGGAAAGTTGGAAAGGTAAGCGTGGAAGAAGGAACAGAAGGTGCCGTAAGAGACCAGTCAGGGCTGTACTTTTCCTTTTTTTTGTTTTTGTTTTTGTTTTTCGAGACAGGGTTTCTCTGTGTAGCCCTGGCTGTCCTGGAACTCACTCTGTAGACCAGGCTGGCCTCGAACTCAGAAATCTGCCTGCCTCTGCTTCCCAAGTGCTGGGATTAAAGGCCTGCACCACCACCGCCTGGCTGTACTTTTCAAGGATTACAGCATCATCGGATTCCAGAGGCTCTGGCTTGGAGAGAGCAGCCGGGGGAGTCTGTCGAGAGAACGGCAGAGAAGAAGAAAAATGACGCTTAGCAGCAGGACAGGGGGAAGATTTTTGCAATACAGGATTGCAAAAGTGAGTGGGGGAGGGAGTCTGTGAGTCAGAAACTGCTGAAGAATTATAAGATGGAGGCTGAGAGACCAGTGGAGAGGAATCAGGAGAAGATAAATCTGGATAAAGGCGAGGCGGATCAGAAGGAGGGGGGACCTGTTCAGGAGGAATATCTATAAGAGTGAAAGAAACAGAAGCTTGAGACAGAGGCCTAGAGGGCTGATGAGATGGGCAGGTATAATTAAGCCGAGATTGTGACAAGCAAAATTCAGCAATGGATAAAAGTTGTTGTTTCCCTGTATCTTTATCTGCATCCTCAATAATATCTCTAATAATGCCCCAAAAGGAAAAGATTGTTGCAGAAACAGTCGCATCACCTTCAGTTTTAATTTTTTCATTTAATTCACGACCTCCCTTATGCCATTTCTTGGGATGGATGGTAGGACCATCAATCATGAACCAAGGACACTTCTCATCAATAAAAAAAAAAAAAACTTATAAGATCCTTTTTCTTAACCCTTATTCCCCTCTCTCTGAGTGCATGCTTGAGTTCCTTTATGAAGGATGCCTCCTTAGACAAAGAATGGCCCATTCTTTATGGGACGAAATAAAAATGAAACTTACCCGAGGATGACAGGTCGCGGGTGACGATCTCTGTCTCACTCAATCTTGATGTCGTGGCCACTTCTCAATGAGGATCCGTCTGGAGGGGTCCGTTCCTCGAGCTCCACTTCTGGGCGCCACTTGACCCGACCAGCGGGTCCTAGTTATTCGTGGGGGAGAGGAGGACTGCAACCTGAAAGAAGAACGGGCGAGAGAAGGAAAGGACTCAAGCAAACAGTTGCTTGTCAAGAGTCATGTAATTGAACGTGAAATGTTTTTTTATAGTATGCTTTACAAGGGGAGAGGGTAAGAGGGGCTAGGTAGTGGAAAAGTACAGAATCTTCTTGGCCTGTGCCTTGAAACATGTCATGGTCTACACAGTACACTCCCTTGAATTATGATCTACCTGCTATTCTTCAGAAGATATGGTACACTGCTTGAGTTATGGTCTCCCTGCTATTCTTCAGAAGATATGGTACACTGCTTGAGTTATGGTCTACCTGCTATTCTTCAGAAGATATGGTACACTGCTTTGAGTCTATCTGCAGTTGCCAAGCAGGATCTTGTGATTGCCAAGCTGCAGGGGACATTGTGCAGGTGGGGAAAGGTAGAGGGTGAGGGTAAGGAGGAGGGTCCTGGCTTCTGGCACCTTTCTTTCCTATTATCTTGGTTGTGTCAGAACTGTGTGGCCTGTGTGTTGTTACTGGGCTTAGAGCTGAGGCCCAAGATCTGCTCAGTGCTCAGGTGGAGACCAGAAGGAGCCAGTGCTCCAGGCCAGGAGTGAATTCCCTTTTTCCCAGTGGGTCCCAGTTACTCCCTGTTTGGGGCAGGTGTTGCTGTCTCCTTACCCAATATACTGCCCAGGTTAGAGCTCCTGGAAGCTCTGCTTCCTCTGGCTTCTTTCAGTAAGGATTTATTTTGAACCCTCCTCAAAGGTTTCTGGCTGTCTCAAACTGTTTGAGTTCTGAGGTTCTGTCTGAAGAAACAGGCCTCTCAGAAAGCAGAGACAAAGGTAGATGGAAGAGGCTGACTGCCAGCTATAATCAGATAAAGAAAGGAGAGATGGATGAGATTTGTTCAAATGTTTTTCAGGATATAAGAGATACAATGGTAATTGTTTAAGTGTTTGTGAGTCTACATGGAATAAAGTAATCCAGGCCTTTGATCTGAAATGTAAGAAACAAAGGCATGAAGATAGAGGTACCTTATGTCAACAAATAATAATAGAGGTATTAATCTCTACACAATGGAGAATGAATGGGAAAAATACTTTAAAGAATAATTTAAAAGTTGATGCCAGAGCAGGCATTTGGGTCTTTGACTGTGGGTAACACAGCAATGCTGGTATTACTTGATCAGATATGGCCAAGTTAAGAGCCTGGAAATAGTCTTAGATACAGTTAGTAGAACGGAATTTAATTGAAGTTAAATATATAGGAAAAGATGTTTGTTCAAGTTATATAAAGGGAAAGGATATATATCCATAGAGATATTAATCTCCATAGAAGGGATCATTTATGAATGCATAAATAAATAAATAGATAAATAAATAAGTTTGGTGGTTATGATATTAAAAATCCTCTAGAATAGAGATTAAAATAGGGCAATCTTGAAGAGAAGGGAAGCTGCCAATTGAATCAATCTACACCACTGATGATTTTGTGTTACTGGAACAAGGAAATGCTATTATGGGAGAGAGGCTCTATATTTGTGCTAGTAGGAAAGAAGAAAAGGCTTTGGACCCCTTTCAGACTGATTTGGATCGTATATGACAGGGGAAGTCCCCCTGAAAATGTTGGCTAAAGGAAAAAAAAGTTTCAGAAAATTAAACAATCGGGAAACATGATTTGCTTATTCCTCCACATGGGAACAGCTGTATAACTAGCCTAGACAGAAAAAAATCTCTAGCCAAATCTTCAGAGAGACATAGACACTTCATACTGTTGTTTATGGAACACTTAAGATTCAACATGTCGCCCCAGTCACTGAGCTGCCGCCGAGGACTCAGTTGCCTCCCCCTGGAGCCCCCTCGCTTCCCCATGCTCCGTGACCACCCCCCCCCACCCACCTTTTCCCAAAGACGCCTTCTGCAGGCCATTTCCACCGAGGAAAAGGAATCGTATTGTATGTCCGCTATCCAAAACCTCCACTCTTTCGACCCCTTTGCTGATGCAAGGAAGGATGATGACCTGCTTCCTGCTGGCACTGAGGATTATATCCATATAAGAATTCAACAGAGAAATGGCAGGAAGACCCTCACAACTGTCCAAGGGATCACTGATGATTGCGATAAAAAGAAACTAGTGAAGGCATTTAAGAATAAAATTGCCTGCAATGGTACTGTAATTAAGCATCCAGAATATGGAGAAGTAATTCAGCTACAGTCATCAGTGAAAGAACATATGCCAGTTCCTGATAGAGACTGGACTGGCTAAGGACGACCAGCTGAAGGTTCATGGGCTTTAAGTGCTTGTGGCTCTTAGAAGCTTAAGTGAGGATTTCCTTGCAATGAGTATAATTTCCCTTCTGTCACTTGTCACAAGTTTAAAAACTTCACAGCTTGTATATTGTAATCATTTGGGGTCTGCTTTTAGCTTGGACTAGTGTAACTCCTTCATGCAATAAACTGAAAAGAACCATGGTGTGCAGTCTTGAAGTCCCTCATTTAATCAGGTTAAGCAGTAAGCCCTGGCAGTGTCCACCCTGAAACAAAGCAATAAGGTTTCAGCCACGAACCCCAAGATCACAGGAGACTATGTCTGACCAGAGGTTCCTTGGGGCTCCATCTACAGAGTCTCCCCACCCTAGGAGAATGTTATCACTTGAACAGTACAGGTGACCGAGAGTATGGGTAACACTGCCCCATCTATGTCACTAGAGGGATTCTCTAGCCTTAAAAAGAACCCATCATGTCTGACCAGGTAGGCAGAAATCAGAAAGCCGCATTTCCAGAGAAGTCATGGACACCTAGCTCATCACCAGGGCAGTCTTTTTTAAGCAGATCTATCCTAGCCAAGGGATGTTGAAATATGAAGGGTGAGGCCAGCCTGGTGCCAGTTAAACTTATGACAAGGGAACACATGCCAAGCTAGTGCCATTGGTCGTGTGGCAAGCTGTAGAGTCTTCAACTCAATACGAGTCACCGTGCCATGTGAAGGAACAAACTGGTCTTTTGGTTTTCTTTTCCCCTCCAGTTTTAATGTTATGTAATGTATTTAAATCCTTATTTAAATAAAACTTGTTTTCAGGAAAAAAAAAAGATTCAACATGTCATCATTCCTGTGGCATAAATGAAGATTCATTATAATTGCTTATTGATCAAATTAACTTGAAAGGATAGTATTCTTGCACCTGTTCAAACCAGACGAAAAATTCATTCTTAACTGAATGGTGCACCTTGCACAACCCATAGGAATATCTTAATAGTACTGAAATCCTTGTTGTAAGATTCATATATTGCAGAATGTGCCCCTTTGACAAGATTCATTGGTGGAGATGCTGAGATGACATGTTTTTCCAGCTACCTACATCCTGATGCTGGAAGAAACTGATGAAATATTTTGAATTGGTTCTAATGCTACTTGTTTTAAATCAGTTCACAAATTGCCCAAGAACCATGCATTTGTGATGATGTGCATTCCTGTCCTCAGATGGTGCTAATTGGTAGACTTGCACAGCCACTGTCAGGGAGCAGAGGAAATTAACCCATTACTAAAACACCCAATATTGGCCTATGACTCATTTTTCAACAAATAAGAAAATAACTATATTGGAGAGAAGCCCTACCAATGAAATTAATATGATAAGCCCTTTATACAACAGTTATCCACAAATACATAACACATACTGGACAGAAATCCTCTGAGTAAACAATTGGTAAATCATTTGCATGCAGTCATATTCCCAAATACCATGAGAAAGGCCATACTGCAGAAGAACCCATATTTGAAGTCAGTGTGGAAATATTTTGCAATTTAAGGTTCCTTTATACAAGAGTATTATGTTCAATGTATGATCAATCTTAACTTCTTTGCACGTCACAGAAGTCTTTGAGGGCATAAGGAACCACACTGAAGGGCATCTATAACTATAAAAGATTTGGTACGATCTATAGCCAACATACAAGATTATTTTTCAGAAAAAATATGTGTCTCAACAATCTATTCAAGCTGTATAATGTGATGTCTATCTATCTATCTATCTATCTATCTATCTATCTATCTATCTATCTATGACTTCGGGAAGTCAGTAGTGAAATGGGGCTAGTCGAAGCTTCATTGATAGAGAAATTAACGTTATGTTGAGTAGAGTGCTGTTCGTTTCTTGCTGGAATGTTCATGTGCCTAGTTGTTTATAGTTTAATACAATGGTAAGTAAAAGGATTACTGAGGCTGTTGCTTGTGTGATGAAGTATTTTGTTGCAGCTTCGGTTGATCGTGGGTTTTTTTTATTAATTAGTAGTGGGATAATGGCTAGAAGGCTTATTTCTAGGCCTACTCATATGAGTATTAGGTTGGAGCTGGCTATGGTAATTATGGGGCCTATAAGTATAGTGAAGTAAATAATGATAATGGTGATAGGGTTTATTGGTACAGGAAGGGCTTAAACCAACATTTTTGGGGTATGGGCCCGATAGCTTAATTAGCTGACCTTACTAAGTTAGGATGAGGTGTGTAGGTAACACGGAGAATTTTGAATTCTTAGGGGTAGGTTCAATTCCTATTGTCCTAGAAATAAGAGGGTTTAAACCTCTATGATTTACTCTACCAAAGTAACTCTTTTATCAGACATATTTCTATAGGTAGGAAGGGATGCTTGCTATGAAGATAGGAAGAGAAATGTGTCGTGTGCAGAATGCTAGTGTTAATGGTAAAAAAACTTTTCATAGAAGGTGTATGAGTTGGTCGTAGCGGAATCATGGGTATGATGCTCAAATTCATAAAAATACGGTTGAGAGGGCTAGTGTTTCTGTTATAAAGTTGATTGAGTAGAGTTCTGGTGAGATTATGTTGTGTAGTGGGTCTAAGAAGATGATAATTGTTAAGGCATTTATTAGGATAATGTTGGTATACTCGGCTATAAAGAATAGTGCAAATGGGCCAGCGGCATATTCAATGTTGAATCCAGATACTAATTCTGATTCTCCTTCTGTTAGGTCGAATGGAGCTCGGTTTGTTTCTGCTAGGGTTGAGATGAATCATATTATGGCTATAGGTCAGGTTGGGATAGTCAGTCATATTTGTTCTTGGGTGGTAATGAGTATTTGTAGGAAGAATGAGCCGCTTATTAGTAGAACTGATAGGAGGATAATAGCTATTGTTACTTCATAGGAGATTGTTTGGGTCACTGCTCGTAGAGCGCCAAATAGTGAGTATTTTGAGTTGGAGGCTCACCCAGATCATAAAATGGAATATACTGAGAGGCTTGATGTAGCTAGAATAAATAAAATTCCTAGGTTTAGGTTGATTAGTGGGTGGGGTATTGGTAATGGAATTCATAGGCTGAGGGCCAGGGAGAGGGATAGAGTTGGTGCAATGATAAATAATGATATGGAAGATGTAAGGGGCGTATTGGTTCTTTTATAAATAGTTTTATAGCATCTGCAAATGGTTGTAGAACTCCATATCGGCCTACGATATCTATCAATAGATAGATAGGTAGATAGATAGATAGATAGATAGATAGATAGGAGATAGAGAGATAGAGAGATAGAGAGATGATTTTTTTTTGAGATAGCATTTCTCTGTGTATCCCTGTCTGTCCTAGAAGTCACTCTGTAGACCAGGCTGGCCTCGAACTCAGAAATCTACCTGCCTCTGCCTCCCAATTGCTTGGATTAAAGGTTTGTGCCACCACTGCCCAGCTATATTTTGTTTGAAATTGTATTCTTTTTTCTTTTCAATTACATAAAATTTCTCCACCAAATGTCATACTTTATGGCTGTGTATTAATGTGTTTTCTGTTGCTGTGCTAAAACCCAATGTCTAAAGCAACTAATAAAAGAGTTTAGTTTGTCATATGGCTTTAGTGGGGTATGAGATTACATGAGATGTGGCAATACAAGTGCTACAAATTCTCTTCAGATGTCATTTGTTATGTATCATGACTTGGATGCAACTCTTTACTCAAGGATATACTTCATCTCTAGATTCTCATGTGTCAGCCTATTGAATACAAATTATAGCATAGTAGATGCACCCTAATGTTTCCTGTTTTGTCAACATATTTTAACAATGTTAAAATGCTTAATAAAAGAGGATATAGCAATCATAAAATACTTCGATATGCATATACCTAATGATGTCCCATGCTTCTTTATGTTCCCATTATGGCCTCGCCAGCTCAGTCAGTCAACATGTCCTTCAGCGCATGAGTAAGGGTTGAAAAAAAAAGAGGATTAGAAAACACTGTAGTGTGACCCCAGCAAGTTTTGAAGCTTAGGGCAGCTTTATTTTTTCCCATTTTGCTTTTATACCATTTTCTACATGCAAATATTTAGGTCAGTTCTAGGTTGAGGAACTAGCAATACAGTAAATGCAAATAGTCAAGGAACAACCAAGACAATAAGCAAATTCCCATGATCCCTCCAATGATCACTGTTTCTAAGGGCTTATCAGGATGACCAAAATATCTGAGCCTACATCCCTATCCTAGCCCAAAGTCAGATTCTTGCCTGAAGCCTACATCTTTGTTCTAGCCTAAGATTTAGATTCCTGCCTGAACTTACTTTCCTGTCATGGCCCAATGTCAGATTTCTGCCTAAAGCCCATTTCCTTGTCCTTGGCCAATATCAGATTCCTGCCAAGTAGCCCCAAAGCTCTCCACACCATTAGTTACCATTTGGTACTTCATCCTGAAGTATTCTCTCTAATGGGATTATCTAGAGATGCTCAATGATGTAACAGCAAAAAGATGTATTTTTAATAAGCATTTCTGTTACGTGTGTATCTGTATGTGAGTGTGTCTGTGTGTCTCTGAGTGTGTGTGTGTGTGTGTGTGTGTGTGTATAATGTGTATGTGATTTTAAGCCAAGAAAAATATATGGAAGATGAATGACAACATTGAGGTGTCTACTTAGCCTTCATTATACAGTGATCAAGGTCAGGTTTCCAGAATTGCATCCAAGAGAGTTAGGAGAACGGACTCCACAGACAGGAAACAGAGTCAGGGACTGTCTCTGTTCCAGTTGTTGGAGAATCTTGCTGATAACAAGCTCCAAACTGCACATATGCTGCACATGTTTCTGGGTGGTGGCATAGGTACAGCCAATGAATGATCTTTGGTTTGTGGTTAAGTCTCAGGAAACCCTTAATGATTGAAGTCAGTTGATTCTGTAGGTCTACTTGTGAAGTTTTCTTCCCCTTCATATTACTCATTCCATCCTGCAAATTTTCCATGGGACTCCTCCAGCTCGATCTAGTTTTTGGTGGTGAGTCTCAGCTTCTATTTGGACAGCTACTGTCTGCTGCCTCTTAGAGGAAGAATTGTGCTAGGCTTCTGTCTATAAGCATAGCAGAGTAACATTTATAGTGTTTAGGAATGATTCCAGTCAATGGGATATGTCTGAAGTTGGGACAGTCATTGATAGGCAATTCCCTCAGACACCAAGCCTTCATTATCCCTGCTCCTCCTTTAGGTAAGGTTTTGTAGATGGAGTAGTATCACCATTCTTTCCCTGGGAGTCCTGTCTCATTACAGGAGTCATCACTTCAGGCTCCATTTCACATACTACTTGGAGTGAGTCTCAGCTACAATCTCAATCATAGACTCACTTCCATAGAGCCTTCCCCATTCCAGGCCTATGACACATCCTAAAAATGCCCTTCCCATGCCTGCTGCTGATTCTCATTTACTCTCTCCACCTCCTCTTGGCACCAAGGTTCTTCCAACATTCCCCTCACCTTCCCCTCTCCCACACATCCCCCCCCTTCTACTTCTGAAGACTGCTATCCCACCTTCTGAGTGTGTTTCAATTATCCTCCCTTGATCCTTCTTTGTAGTTTAGCATATTTTAGGTGTGTGAATTGTCCCCTGGTTTTCCAGTACTTTGTGGGTAAAATCGACTTATAAGTGAGTACATACTCTGCATATCTTTACTCTGTGTTACCTTACACAGGGCGATAATTTATACTCCCATACATTTGTCATTGTTATTTTTAATAAGTGTGTAGTATTCCATTGTAGAAACAAATCCCACTTTTAAATTTAATTTTTTAATTGTTTCTTTTATATCCCAATCAGTGCCCCCTCCCATTCACACCCTTCCACAATCTTTCATTTTTCTCTCTTCTCTCCTTTTTTCCTTTGAGCCTTTGGGATCACATGGGTATCCCTACCCCACCCTGGCAATCCTAGTCTCTGCCAGGCTAGTCACTTCCTCTCTCACCGAGGCCAGAAAAGGCAACACAGGTAGTAGAATATATCTCAAGTACAGGCAACAGCTTTTGGGGTAGCCTCTGTTCCAGTTGTTCAGTACCCACATGAAGATTAAGCTGCAAATCTGGTACAGATGAGCTGAGAGGACTAGGTCCAAAGCTTACATGTTCTTAGATGCTGGGTCAGACTCTGGGAGTCACAAGGATTCAGG
>NW_021604683.1:10000-34218 GCF_004785775.1 Grammomys surdaster | reverse complement strand
AGGCTTCTCCTTACCATGGGACAGAACAGGTCTTTTCTTACTAATAAAACAGGCTTAGTAGTATTAAAGGAACACAACTGTCTTCTTATGAACTTGGGTTTAAGTCATTTAGTATTAAAAGGGTTGAAGCTTTTTCTTTCTTTATGTAATAAATATTGGAGCACACTTTTCATCCAGAATGTTTGAGTTCCTTCTGCACTTTTACCTGATCTTTTGTTACACATCCATATGTAAGAATGAATGTTCCTGTGTAAGTATGAAATTGTGAGAATGTATGCCCCCCCTGTGTGTGTGTGTGTGTGTGTGTGTGTGTGTCTGTGTGTCTGTGTGTGCCTGTACGTATGCAATTCTGAGAATGCATACAAGCTGGGCCCAACTATTTTGAATTGAAATGAATAAATATGTAAGTCTTAGTCTGTACATGAACTTATGTGAGTTTATGCATAATGGCTCATGTAACAGTTTCTCCTTCTGTGAGTGGTATTCTCTTCTCCCAGTTCAAAAGAAGTTTATTGCTCCAAAATTTCCCCTAGCCAGATAGGAAAGAGACTACTGGACAAAAGAGAAAATGATCTCAAAATTAATCCTTTAATTACTCTCCTGATGTTTTAGGATGAGGTGCTAAGTGCCAGAGACTGCAGTTTCTGGCCTCAGAGGAACACAGAAGTCAGGTCAGCTACAGTAGCATAGTAATTTAGACTTAAATAAGTGAACTTTTTATTGTGATAAAGCAATCTCAAATATCTCTTAAGACAAAGGATTACCCTCCACTGATGCTCTTCCTCCTCCACTGCCTCAAGAAGAACCTACGTGAAAGAAGACAACATAGGAGCTGACCACTGACACCTGTTTAGTCAGCTGCTAGGTGGAGCCTTTCAGAGGACAACATTCTCCTGTCTGGAAGAAAACAGTGTATCATTAATAATGTTAGAGACCGGTGCTTGACAATTGGATGGGTCTCAAGATTGTCCAGTAATTGGTTGGATATTTCCTCAGTATCTGCTACAACCCTCATGTCTGCATTTATTGTAGACAGAAGAAACTGTGTTTTGAAACTATTGGACAGGTTGGTGTCTCTACAACTCCACTGTTGTACCTGTATCATTCTGAGTGGCCTCTTCAGGTTTTATTTTGTGAAATGAGGTGACTCACAGCTAAGATCATCTCCACAGATTCTTGGTTGCCTCCATTTTCCCAGGTCTCGATCTCCTTCTGGACATTCCTCCTACCTCCTCATCCCTGTTATTGTCTATTGGGGTCAATGGGCTTCATGGGTAGGGGTAAAACAATCAGGACACAGGGGATACAGGGGAACTGTGTACTGCTGTATACTCCCTTGAATTCTCCAGCATCTTCTAAAGGCAAGCAGAATAAAGATTTCTCACAGCTTCTCATTCATAACAACTTCTACTTTTTGAACACTAGTTTATCTGGATTCAAGGTAAACTCAGCCTCCTTGGAGACTGAGATCTCTATCTGGGGACAAACTTTTAACTGTTGCTAGTGGTCAACTCAAGTGTTCATGCTTGTAAGGTGTCTTAGGGGTTGACTATGTTAACAGACAGCATGGCCAAGGAAAGTCTTATAAAGGACAACTAATTGGAGCTGTCTTACAAGTTCAGAGGTTTAGTCCATTATCATCAAAGAGGGAATATGGCAACATCCAGCAAGCATAGTACAGGAAAAGGTGAGTTTTCTACATCTTCTTCTGAAGGCTACTAGCAGAATACTGGCTTCCAGGCAGCTAGGATAAGAGTCTTAAAGCCCCTGACCACATTGACACACCTACTCCAGCAAGGCCACACCTACTCCATCAGGGCCACTGCTTCTAGTAGTGCTACTTCCTGGGCCAAGCACATAAAATCCATCAGACAAGGTAAGTTTTTTTTCCTCTCGGCTACTTATGGCCTGGTACACTTGCATATCTATGGACAAAACTTCATTTTACACAACAGGGATAATTTTCTGATCTATGCAGCCTCTCTCAGACAGAAAGACCAGAGACTCATCCCAAACTCTTGTGCCTTCCTGGGGTCTATTCGCTCTCTATGTGAAGCAAGGTCTGGTCCCCTCACTTAGCATGGTGCCTCTGGTGACTTATAAGCCAGTCCTTTCTTCAGATAGATCAAAAATGGAAAAAGTCCCTCCTGAGGTCCATCTATCTAACTTCTGTGTCCTGGCTGACCTGGTGTCCATCACCTTCCTCGTTCTTCTCCTCTTCTACCTACTTGTCCTCCTCCTTGTTTTCTCCTTTTTCTCTTCCTGCTCCTCATATTGCTCCTCCTCTGCCTCTTATTCTCCTTGTTTGTTCTTTTTACTTTCAGTAAAGAACACAGGATATAAGATTTACCATGTTACCACATTCAAGTATCCAATTCAGCAGTGCTAAGAACATGATGTATAAATGTGACAGCCCATCTACAGAGCATCTTTGATCTTCCAAACTTATCCTCTGTGTTTAGTGAAACATTAATTTTCACCTTTCTCACTAAGCTTTTGGCTCCTACTCTTAATTCCACCTCTGTGTATTTGATAGCTCTAAGGATCGTGAAGTATTTGTTTTTCATTTGTGGGTGGTTCATTTCACTTTTTATAAGAACCTCCTGGTGGTTTGAATGAGAACTGTTGCAATATACTCATATGCTTGAATACTTGATACCTAGATGGTGGAAAAAATTGGAAAGGATTAGTAGGTTTGGCCTTGTTAGAGGAGGTTTGTCACTGGGGGCAGGCAGACTCTGCAGTTTTCAAAGCCCAAACCATTCTGAGTGTTTTTTTCTAACTGCTCATTGTGGATCAAGATGCAATCTCTTACCTACTATTGCAACACCATGCAACCTGGTGATTGTCACGTTCCCTGCCATGATGATCCATTGTATATTTGCTTGTTTTTATTTTTAAAAACAATATGCCAGTCATTCAATTATATCAGAGAAGATTCAGGAAGCCAATGATGTCATGAAAGCCTTCTAGATCAGAGAGACAGAGAAAGAACCCAGCTAAACATGCTCCTCAAACAATGACACAGAACTAAAGGACCCTTTCTCCTTCTCCAAGCTGCCTTAAATACCCTTCAACTCATTGTCCTGCTTTTCACATCCTGTATTCATTTCCTCTCAACTGGTGGGTTGCTCTGCCTATTGACCTATGATCTAGTTCATTTAATGTTGTTTACAGAAATCTCTCAGAATTAACGGAGTGTGCTAAGGCTGAACCACAACACAAGGAAGTTTTTCAAGTTCACATACTTGAGTTTCATCATGTGCACAAATATCCTACAACAATGGACTCAAGCTCTTACTGTACATACTCTGATGGTGTAAGTCTCCAATAAACTTCTCTGTTTGTTGCTTTTGCTATGGTATTTTATCACACACACACATACACACACACACACACACACACACACACACACACACACAAACCATAGAGACTTCAGAGTTCATCTACTTTGTGGCAGGTGTCATTACTGATATTCTGTTGTCTGAATACAGCATGTTTGTCTTAGTTCTTAACCCTCTAAAATATCTCTGACTGCTTGTACTTCCAGTTCTTGAGAATAGAGATGTGCTGGGCCTGGGTGGGGAAATGTATATGACACTTGGGTTTCAGGTCTTTGTAAGCATAACTGTGATCTTCCATGCTAATTCTGCTGTTAGTTGTCCTTTGGAAGTCACCATATTATTTTCTAAAGATATGGGATCCTCTCATGATCCGTCAACCATCCACAAGTACTCCAAGTTGACCACATCCCAGACAACATGTTTTCATTTGTCTTAGCTACCACAAGAAAGATGAGGCTGTGATGGATTCTTTACATTGTGAACTTGGCAAAATCTAGAACCACCTATGAGGAAACTTTCATGGAGTCATCATCTGAATCTGCTTAGTCTCTGACTATATCTGTGGACTGTTGTCATAGTTATGTTAATTAAGGTGAAGAGAGTCACCACAGTGAGTAGCTCCATTCCCTAAGCAGGGACCCTGATTGTATAACAATGGAGAAGTGAAGTATGCACTAGTCACATGCTCTGAGCTCTTTTTGCTCTTGACTGTGGATAGTGGTGAATTCTTGTTTCAGGCCCTTGACACTGTGATATCATCCAATCAGGAAGCATAGCCAGGAACTGTGAGGTAAAGTCACCCTTTCTTTCCCAAATTACTTTTGTTGGGGATGTTTTATTGTAACAATAGCCATGACGCTTAGCATAAACTTAAACATTTTGTTTCTGTTAGAGGACCTTGAAAATGAAACTTAAAGTATATGTGGCAAAAAAGGCGTTGACCACAGAATTCCAAATGCACTCATAGGGGTTGCCCATTCTGATCACTATGCTGGACACCATCCTGCCAAGCCTAAGCTTGTCCCTCACTGCAAATGTGGATACACCCTGATACCTAGAGCTGCTGATAGTGATACCATTGTCCACAGAGTGTCTGGTGGTTCCTGTTTCACAAATGATAAGAATAAAAGAGTGCTAAGTCACATCCTCGACATTCCTGGACCCAGCATATATTCCTGAAACTGGTGATGATGTTCCTAGTATCTGCAGAACAGTGGTGATATACCTGTATGTACATCTGATGCTTGAGGATGATTGGTCAGTGTCCGCAGATGTCATGCTGGAATATTTTTGGAAGCCTTGTCCAGAGGACCATCTCTTTCCCTCCCAGATTGCTACCTGTGTGCAACTGTGCTTGGCCATGCTTCCCACAATGTACCCTTTCCTGTACCATGGAGGTCACCTGTGATGATACAGGTGGGTCATCTCTCATTAGTGCCCAGTCTGTTGATAACTAGTGTGGATCTCTGCAAAGGTTGGAGGTGCAGGTGAGCCTGCTTATACAGCAGCTACCTCCTCCACAGCACTGGTGTCTTTAAGTAGGTACCTGTAGGGGTTGGTCTGGTGCTTCTTGTATTCAAAAGCTATTTACTGGGTCTTAAGTTCTTGTGGTCCCCATAGCAGATCCTAATTCATACCAAGTGATGCTATGTCAACTTGCTCTCCAATTTAAAACTAATGGTTAAATAAAACAGGCAACAGCCAATTACAGGGCTTGGGAGAATAAAGAGAGGTGGGGTTTAGTTACTCATCTAGGCATCACAGGTAGGCTCCACAAAGACAAGGAGAGATAGGAGGGGTAAGAAGATCAGGAGAGAAGAGGAGGCCTCCTGACTCATGATGGGCCAATAGCACATGTTAGAATGATATATTTCCCAGAATGCCAGACTGCAGGAGCAAAAATAACCTAGCATATTTCAAACAGCAATTATTTGTGGAGGACAGTTTAGCCAGTAGGCAGTGGAGCATTTAGAGATTTTGATGAGGGATAATACCCCAGTAATGGCACAGAGCCTAATTTTAAAAATGGCATAGATTAAATCTCATTTGTTTAAAGTTAGAAAGTTGTGGGTCCTTGAAGTAATGATTTGGTCTCCCCAGTAGAGCACTGGGTTTGAGATAGCCAGAGACCCAACAGGTGACCATTAGGGATGACATGTATCTCCTCACGCCCCCAGATTCCAGACTCCCACATATGGCCTACATCCCCTTTAGCCTGTATCTTTCAGATACTTTGGCTTAGAGTTGCTCCTCCCAGAGAGGTTTGCCTCACCATCCAGGTAGAGGGGGTAACTAACAGAGATTTCCATAATCATGAGTTACCTAAGGCGGGGGTTGGGGGGGTGCATAGGTAATTAAGTTATTCCTTTTCCCAGCCCCTCTTTCCCCTCCCCTATTTAAGCCAGCTCTCCCTTGGCTGAACTGGGAAGCAGACACATCTAGATGCAACTACCATGCCACGAACAATCAACTTCTTTTTTGTTTTGTTTTGTTTTGTTTTGTTTTGTTGCGTTTTGTTTTGTAGTTTCGTTTTTCAAGACAGAGTTTCTCTGTATAGCCCTTGCTGTCCTGGAACCCACTCTGTAGACTAGACTGGCCTCAAACTCAGAAATCTGCCTGTCTCTGTCTCCCAAATGCTGGGATTAAAGGCATGCACCACCACTGCCCAGCTGAACAATAAACTTCTTAAACCCAGGGACTCCACGTGTCCTCTGGGCCCTGCCGCCACCAAAGCTTCCAGCCTCTGGAATCTTGGAATTTCTCGTGTATGTCGGACGTGCCGACCCCCAACCACTCCACCCTCCACCCCACCCCCAAGCCCCCACCTCCCCAACACCCAGCCCCCCTACCCCCAAACTCCCATCTCCCACCCCCTCACAGGACTCTGCGGGGTGGCTCCCTGGCCAGTTCACATGATTTTTCCCACAGAAAGGGATAAGTTTGAATTATTTTTAAATTCTTTATTTATTTTATGTATGTGAGTATACTCTGTCTTCAGACATACCAGAAGATGGCATCAGATCTCATTATAGATGGTTGTGAGCCACCATGTGGTTGCTGGAAATTGAACTCAGGACCTCTGGAAGAGCAGTCAGTGCTCTTAACCACTGAGCAATCTCTCCAGGACCAGGGATTAGTTTAATAACTAATAGTTCATAGGCACCAGGTTCAAATCTCACCCATGGCTATCAGGGTTAATCCTTCACTCTGAGCCATGAGTTCCCCTGAAGACAGCACACAGAAATAAAATGGTTGGCAGACTTATGAATGTAGATCAGGCCTCTGAGGCCTGCTCCATAATCAATCGCTTCATGTGTGCTGACTTAAGGAGGCACCATCAAGAGTGGGTCATCTTCCTCCTACACAGGCCTGAACAGTGGATCTGATACAATATCTGCTCAATGATCTAGCTCTTGATGGACAGCCTCCCTCAGTCTCAGGCTCCATCAGGCAACCTTCATTTCTCCAGCCAGGAAACAGCAGATTCCTACTCTGCCTACCCTGGCTTGGCTCACAGCAGGGTTGGTGAACAGAGACTCCCTCCAATCAGAAGCTAACTCAGAAGGAGGTTATGACTCACATGGTTCTCCCTGGGGTTTTATAGTATTATAAAAGTATTTCAGAAGTATGGAAAGGAAGCATTTATCTTGGCTCATAGTTTGTTGGAAGTCCATCCTGTTGGGAAAGGCAGGGTGGGAATTAGGAGACAGGATAGGGATGAGTGGGAGGCAGGTGTGGAAAGGGAGGGAGTAGGGATGACTGGGAGGCAGTTTGGAGTGAATGGGAGGCAGAGGGGAGTAGGATGCAGGTAGGAGAGGGAGGCAGTGCTGGGAGTGGGAAGTAGCCTGTTACACTGCATCTGTGGTCCAAACCAGAGGGAGGTGAAAGGTGTTCCTCTCACATTCTGCCTGATCTGGGCCACCAATGGGAGCCATTACATTCAGGGTGGCTCTTCAATCTGTTCTTAAGCTTCTCTCAAAACTCCCAAACACCCAGAACTGTGTTTCCTGAGAAATTTCAAGCCCAGTGAAGGGGAAGGAAATTTTTATTGGGCTTGTAGAAGCATGGTTAACATAGGGAGCTAGCTGCATCACTAACAAAGCCACCCAACATGAGTGATGACTTGGGGGAGCTGAATCCCTGGAGTTCTCTACACAGCTTGCAGTCAGCTCTGCCAGAGAGTCTCCCCTCCCTCAGCAATTGGTTCTTGCTTATAAAACCCCAGAACTCTTGTTGGTCCCTTCTTAAGCTGGCACACATGTAGTAAACCTGGATGAGGCCTCAGAGTACACTTCTCAAACAGACTCACCAACTAAGGACCAAGTGTTCAAACATATGAGCCTATGGCAACCATTCTCATCCAAACCACCATGAGGTCCTTATGCAAAGTGAAATGAGCCAGACACAAAATGAACAACAGATATTTCATGATCCCTAGAGCTGCCAAATTCAGTCAGAAAGAAAAGTGGGAGCTGCCAAATTCACACTCAGAAAGAAAAGTTGGGGGTGAGAAAGATAAAAATTAATGTTTCTGTAGGCATAGAGGTTCAATTTGGAAGATCAAAGGTGCTCTGTAGATGGGCCGTGGCATTTATATATCATGTTCTTAACACTGCTGAATTGGATAACTGAAGGTATTAAGAGGGTAGACCATACATCCTGAGTACTTTATCTCAAGTAAGAAGAAGAACAAACATGGAGAGGGGAAGGAGGAGAAGGAGAGGAGGTAAAAGAGAAGTAGGAGGATAAGCAAAAGGAAGAAAAGAAGTAGGACAAGGAGGACAAGGACGAGGAGGAGGAAGAGGGAGAGGAGGAGGACGAATGGGGCAACTGAAGGAGATCTGGAGCGTCAGGACTCAACTGGTAGACAGATGGGCATCAGGAGGCCTCTCTCTCTATCTTTGCTCCATTTGGAGAAAGTACTACTTCTAAATCACTAGAAGCACCATCCTGAGTGAGAGGACCAGTGCTTGCTCCATACCTAAGAGGACACAGACCCCAGAAGGTTTCAACACCTTGGGGTGAGTCCCTAGACCTTTCTGTCTGAAAGGAGTTACAGAGCTCTACACATTGTACTTGTTGTGTAGAATTTTTTTGTCCATTGATATGTAAGAGAACCAGGCCATAAATAGTTCAGATGGTAAAGAACTTACTGTGCAAGCATGATGACCTGAGTTGATTTCCAAGGATCCACACATAAAAGCCGGATGTCATGGTGCATACATATAATCCCAGCACTGGAGAGGTGCAGGAGGAAGTCTCTGGGCGACATTGGCCAGCCAGCCTAGCAGGTAAGCTCTGGGTTAGTGGGAAAGCCTGGCCCAATAAGTATCTCCTCAGGAAGACAAGTGGGGTTCCTCAGGCACCCATATGCACTCACATGCATACATGTATGCCAACATGAAAACAGATGGACGCACACATGTATACACATGCACACACCTGTACAAACGTGTGTGCACACACACACATGCATACACATGTAAACACATGTGCATGAATATATACACATGTACATACATGCACACACATACACACACATACACACACATAAACACACATACACACACACACACACAGCAATCTCCCAAGAATACAACAGATCCCTTCCTCAAAGACATTTTTCTCCCTTTATTAAGTTGTACTCAGTACTCTTGACTATATCTTTGTGTTTGGGTATGCACTGACTCTTATAGGCTCCTGAGATTGAATACGTGACCCAGCTGCTGGTGATGTCTTGGGAGGTTGTAGAGCCTACCTGGAGGAAGTCAGTCATTGGAGGAATCATAAGCCTGAACCTACTTCCTGTCTATACCCTGCCTGCTAAAGTCTATCAATGTGTGGGAGTCCCAACAGCCTGTTGTCATGAAGTCAGTTAGGCCTTCCATTTGGTGGGCAGTAGGTTTGAAGCCACTCACCAAATAGTTCTTCTTTCTTTAAATTTCTTCTGTCAGATTCGTTGTCTTTACTAACACAGTACTTTAGAGGGATATATTCCTGCTACATTTGCAATAAGACTTGGCGATTGGGCTGTATGAAAGATAGGTGGAGTGAGAAGTTGAGAGGAGAGAAGGAAAGGGAAAGAGGAGGAGAAAAAAAGAAGGAGGCTAGCCATCATGGCGGAGAAAGGATGGTTTGTGAGCAAACCTGGGTAGCTACTTATCAAAAGATTACATATTGGGTAACAATTCTATTAGTATGGGCATCTTGTTAATTGAGCATTTCTAAATATATAAATCTTTTGGATAATCATTAAGCTTTACGTGTCTGCATTCTATCAGGTACCATGGGCATAGCAGGAATTGTCTGGGCTCAACCGAGTATCGTCGACAGCATGGTGGATTGGCAGAGTCAGCTGCCACACTGGCATCTCGTGGGTGCCAGGGCCAGTATTTCAGGATAACCAGAGCCACAATAGCAGGGAAAATGTCAGCTGCCCAGGAACAAGCTGCATTGGGCATTGTTTTCTAAGTAACTCCCTTTACACAGTACTTTGAATTCTGCTTTGAACTGGGGCTCCCCATTTTGTTAGATACCCTTGAATCAATGACTACAATGAATTTTCTGTCACACATAAGTGAACAGCCAGATATGTTCTGAAAGTTTTAAACAGAAAATTCCAGATCGAAAGGAAACCATTCAAGTTTGTGGGTGATGCTTGGTGGTGGCTGGTTGTTTTCTTTTTGAAACAGGATCCTGCTGTCCACCCCAGGCTGGCTATAAACTTACAATCCTCTTGCCTCTCTTGCCCTGTGATCATATGACACCACTTCTTATTTTATGTTTTGTTTGTTTGTTTGTTTGTTTGTTTTTTGGTTTTTCTACACAGGGTTTCTCTGTGTAGCCCTGGCTGTTCTGGAACTCACTCTGTAAACCAGGCTAGCCTCGAACTCTCGAACTCAGAAATCCACCTGCCTCTGCCTCCCAAGTGCTGGGATTAAAAGCATGCACCACCACCACCCGGCCTTATTTTTTGTTTTAATTTGGGTGTCATCCTAAGTCGAGTAGTGATGTTGTTGTGCCCTCTTCACCCCTCTGGGTCTTCCATCCTTTGTCCAGTGTGTCCATGCTCTGTCATTGTCATCTGTTAGAGACTGGGGAGCCATCTTCATTTTCCAGGTCAACCATTACCAATGGCCATGGCAGTGTTCACATGTTCCCTATTTCACTAAGAATAGTAATTGTTCTTATTTACTGATAGCTGTATTATTTATCTCTTGCTGGGCCCTAGTTCACAAATTTAACCTTATCTTAGGGATAGCTAAAAATCATTCTACCTGACACAGGCTCTCAGACACTGTGGCTGTTACCAATCATTGAGTCTTCTTCATGTGTTACTAATATCTCATGGTAAAATCCTGGGCTTCAGCAACACTAACTAGCTAAGCTTGCCCATCTGTCTCATCAGCCTGTTTAAGGAGACTAGTAATGCTGGGAAGCAAAGAAAAGATATTTATTCAGTGTGGCCACAGTAGGAAGGAGGGCAGATGAACAAGTCCAATGACCCCCCACAACACAGTCTAATGGGTGTTATCATTTATTACCCCTTCTCTCTCCATTCTATTTTTTTTGAAACAGGGTCTAACCTGGAGCACTGATTGGGCAAGACTAACTGACACAGAGCTCTAGAAATCAGCCTCCCCTGCCATCGACCAACGCTAAGGTCAGCACTCCTGCTGGGGATCCAGCCGTCATCCTTGAGCAGCAGGTACATTATTGACTGTGCCATCTTCCAAGTTCCCCTCCGTGCAATTTTTATTATTTTAAGTAAGAATTCAGAGAACTTCTATCCTTGTCTCCCTCTGTGTTGGACTCCAGTGCTTCTCAGCTTTCCCCTTCCAGGGAGAACCCTGTACTTCTGAGCTGAGCTCCTCCACAGAGCACAGCGGACTCTGCTGTACCTTCTTGGGCCAATAGAGGGAGCCAGACCAACACCAGGAATCACACACTCCACTAATAAGGCAGAGCTCTAGTTGTAAAGGGCTAGTCCCAGTGCCAACCAGAAGTCTATAGCAAGCAAATATGCCCATTCTCCAGACTACTATCGAGTATTATCTAGACTACTATCCACTCCATCCTCCATGATACAGTCTTCTGCCCATCCCACCTGCCATGGTTCACACAGTAGGCTTTCTCCAAGTGTTGCTATGATGGGCCCCTCATTGGACCATTTGTCTCATGGCAACATGAGTCCACCTTTGACCCTTCATGATGCTCTTTCCATGAAGAATCTGAAATCTCACAGTGTGTTAGTCAAACCTGGTAATCTGTGTTACCTATTTTTCTGGAACAAGCCATAGCCAATGGTCATGATATCTATGGTCGTGTTTGTTTTACCATGTCAGAGATCATGCAGCCTTTGAAACGTCAAGTTTACTATGTGGTTCTTTGTAGGTCAGTGTGGTGGTTTGAATGAAAATACCCTCTATAGGCTCATAGGGAGTGGCACTAATAGGATGTGTGACCTTGTTGGAGTAGAAGTAGCTGTGTTGGGGGAAGTATGTTGCTGGGAGCAGGCTTTGAGGTTTCAGAAGCTTAAGCAGGCCTAGTGATTCACTCTCCCTTGTTGCTATTTACAGATCCAGATGTAGAACTCTTGGCTCTTTATCCAGCACCACATCTACAAGGTCAGTTGTATGATCAATTTTACGATAAACAGGAAGTAAAATGTACAGATCAACTCACTACTATTTGGGGTTTTTCCTATTTAAAAGGCAGAATAAGGGCTGGAGAGATGGCTCAGTGTTTAAGAGCACTGACTGCACTTCCAGAGGTCCTGAGTTCAAATCCCAGCAACCACATGGTGACTCACAACCATCTGTAATGAGATCTGATGCCCTCTTCTGGTGTGTCTGAAGACAGCTACAGTGTATTCATATATAATAAATAAATACATCTTTGGAAAAAAAAGATTTATATAAAAAAAGGCAGAATAAGCCAGCAGAGGGAGAGAGAACACCCAAGTGTCCTGGGTCTCTGCTGACTATTCCAAAGAGGGAGGAAGGGCATAGTTTTATAAACTGTTCTCTGTCCTCCATCAGAACACCTGCTGTTCTAGGCTGATGCCTGTGATCATAAACTGAAGAGCTCCACTTTCCTTCCTGAGTCCTCAGAGCTCTCACTATGAAGTGATGATGATCTTTCTCATGATGGTAACATTGTTCCTCAAGATGGTAACATTGTTACTCAAGATGATAATGTGCTTCCATGGCTTTATAAGTTGGATCATTCTGAACATTTTTTCAGTCTAGAATCACACACACATACACTCACACACACACACACATACAAACAGAGAGAGAGAGAGAGAGAGAAACAGAGACAGAGACAGAGAGACAGAGAGAGAGACACAGAGAGAGAGAGACAGACAGAGAGACAGAGAGACAGTATTTTAATTATCCTTTGCTTGATTTCTGTATGTCTTGCTCTTAAAGTGTGTTGTGTCTTTTGTAACAGAGTCTTACTGACAGCGCCAGCGCTGCCTGCGGTACCGAGCTCGGGCGTAGGCCTGGGGGATTAAAGAAATACTCAGACTCTGGTCATTCGTTGTGGGAGAATGCCAATGCCTTTACTGAGCAGGTTCAATATATATACAGCAAGCCAGGGAAGGAAAAATACAAACTCAGGAAAAAACAGGAACTCAACTGGGGGGCAATAGGATGTCAAGAGTAAATTCCCTTCCTGGGGCACCATGCCTTAGTCAGGATGTTTTGATCCTAGAGGAACCGCAGAATGTTACTTAGTAGACAGCAGCATACGAAAAGGTTCAGACAGGGCATAGCAGCCCTTTGGGGTCCTACAGGTCCCCCGTTTTTATTTTATAGACGAATAGCATCTGTCTTAGGTCACCTTCCGTCAATACCAATTACCCGTCATAGGGAATCCCTGCCAGCCTCAGGGCCCCTGTCTTAGGTAGGTAAGGACTGCAAAGGAGTTGTCCGTCATTGACTAACTATTCTCAGTAAATGCTGAACCAAACCTGGGCAGAAGGGTTCTCTCGTGCCAGCAACACGAGCACCTGTTTAGTAACTGCCTGGGACTGGATCTGCTGTCTGTGAAGGCGGCAATATCAATCCTGCTGTGGCTGCCCCAAAGGCTAGGACTCCAAAAGACAAGGACCTCTAGCCCATCCTTTAAGGAGCCTTCTGGCCAGTTTGAGTCCTGCTAGAAACCACTCTCCATAAAGAGGCTGCACACAAGTAGTAACATTAATATTAACAGAAAGAAATTGTTGGTTTATTAGAATTAGCAGCAGTTTTTCCAGTAGTCTTGGTGGGAGCTATGACCAGTCAAATCAAGCTGCTTATCCCCATTGACATCCGAATTGCGTGGTTCATCACAATGCTCCAGTAGATCTCCACTTGGGTGAGGCTGCGTAGTGACAGGACGAGGCTGTGTGGTGACAGGGCGCACACAACGCTCAGGAATCCAAACAGGACTTTCAGCATCTTTGGGAAAAACACAAACAGAACCTCTCACCCTGACTAATATAGGGTCAGAGCCTTTCCATTTCTCTAAGCCCAGTGCCTTCTGGGCTCATTTCTAATGTCTGTCTCTTGCAGACAATACATCGTTAACCACTAATAAAAATTTTAAAATATACAAAATAAAGGATAATCTTGCATGAGATGAATTAACCTCCCCCCTTTTTGTTTTTTTCAAGATAATTTTTCAAAGTTAAATGTGTTCTTTCTACTATAGCCTGGCCTTTAACGGCTTAGCCGTCTCTCCAGCCCTGAGTTACTAGTTAAACCAAATTTCTATTATCAAAGTTGAATTTTTAACCATACCCAATAAACACTTTTTTAACATAAAACAATAAAACCAAAATAGGCAATTAACAGATTGATGCACCAAGGACAGACAATAGACAGGAAAAGCAGAACTAGAGGTTTCTCCAGTAGGAGCCAGAGAGAAAGCAGAATGTATCCCAGGAGGGCTCTGAATTGCAGTATAAGGATGAAAACATGATAAGCAGCATTTTCGCTGCATTGTTATTGATTAAACTCATGATACACTCATTATTCTAGTTATAGAGTGCCCGCTCTGACACATGGAAGTGAGGGCTAGAAACACATTTGGCTGACTGTTGGAAAAGAGGCTCCATAATCTTCACAAATTCTGATGGTTCAATTACATCTAAAATTTCTTCTAATTCATTTAAGAACATTACTTCTTTTGGACTGTGAGTCTTTGGCCAGTATCTGAGAAGTGTCATTACCACTGGTTCAGTGAGGGTGCTGTTCTTCTCTAAAAACTGCGTGACACAGTATGCCAGCTTGAGATGGTAGACACTCAGGGACCTCACTTTGTATAAGGGCAGCAATACCTTCAACAGGAAAATCTTGTGCCCTTCCTTTAATGGTAAGGCAGATCTATTAATTATACTTCTCAGGATCTCTAGTAATTCTGTTATGCCACTGTGGTGCTCTGTCTCATAGATAAACCTATAAGATATATTATTGATCTGTTTCCTGATGTAAGCGAGCAGGCCTAAGAACTTCACATAGATTCTGTGCTGGGTCGTTTTGAGAAAATCTCTCTCCCAAGGATCCTCACTGTCAAAGAGTTCTAGAAGCTGCAATAGAAACTTTTGATCAATATATTTCTTTGTTATATTGGGCTGGAAATCTGGAGACTCTAAAAATCTTAAGAAAAATGCATAAACAAGCTGTGGATGAGGCCAAGCTGCTTCTAACATTGGTTCATCTCCTCCTGGGTCCAATTCTGCTCCCGTAGGATTGGAGGAGGGTAGTAAGGTTCGAAACCTATTAACTGCAAACGTGTGGATGGCTTTGGGGTAAATGGGCTCTGTGATCGTGTTCTGGTTGTAGGTGATATGTTCCACCATTTCGCTTAGGGCAGCTCGCTTTTCTTCTTTCCATTTTAAGTCACTCAGTGGGTCAGAAGCAAAGTCAAGGATGACATAACACTGACTTAGCTTCTGGATGAAAAGCTTCTCTTGACCCACAGGAGGAACATCTTGTAAAGATGGGAATTTTTGTAGTTCTCTATTATTGCTGGCATTAACCCGTGAAGAGTTCTGCCATTTGTCTTTCTTCACAGGGACTACGATTGGCTGAGGGACTGGTACTTTTATTTTAGTAGGTGTCGAAGACTGGACAGCTCCGAGGCTGTTTTTCCTGCTGGCTATCTCTACTTCTGCTATATCTTGTCCTTCTCCTTCTTTTGAACCTGTTCCACTTTTCACTAGTTTTGGTGGTTCTTTCTCTTTCTTGGTTTTATTCGGTATGGCTGGTGCAGACTGTGGCCTCTGCAGCTCCTGTAGCTGTCCACCACCACTGCTGCTGCAGCAGCAGAAATGCCCCGGGCCCGGCCATTGCGCCGTCCGGGATGCCACCGCTGCCACCGGGGAACTGAGTAGCTTGTCTGCTCTCGCTTCCCCTTTTCCAGGCTCCCGTTCCCATTTTCTGACCTTGCATTTCTTCAATTTTTCCTTTTCTAAAATTTCTCCCTCATCCTCAGAGCTGGAGCTATTCTCCACCTCATACAAGGATTCCTTACCTGCATCATCTCGTGTCAATACACGTAGAAGGGAACTCACAATTCCCATGGCGCGATCAAAGCTCACACTCTCGTAGCGCTGCTTTCAGTTTAATCCTGGGCCGCTTCTCCAATACGTTCCACTCTCCGAACCAGTCCAGCCGGCTCCTTCCAGGAACGTCCCGTCAGGTTCTCCTCTCTTTCCCGATCTCGGTGGAACCTCCACTTGACAGCGCCAGCGCTGCCTGCGGTACCGAGCTCGGGCGTAAGCCTGGGGGATTAAAGAAATACTCAGACTCTGGTCATTCGTTGTGGGAGAATGCCAATGCCTTTACTGAGCAGGTTCAATATATATACAGCAAGCCAGGGAAGGAAAAATACAAACTCAGGAAAAAACAGGAACTCAACTGGGGGACAATAGGATGTCAAGAGTAAATTCCCTTCCTGGGGCACCATGCCTTAGTCAGGATGTTTTGATCCTAGAGGAACCGCAAAATGTTACTTAGTAGACAACAGCATACGAAAAGGTTCAGACAGGGCATAGCAGCCCTTTGGGGTCCTACATCTTACCACCTCCTTATGGTGGGCAGCCAAAAGTTACGGCAATCACCTGTGTTGTTTCCAGGTTCTTTGGGGTCTCTCTGAGCAGCAATAAATAGGGAGGTATCCTGTGTCTGCACTGAGAGTTTCATTTAATAGCCTGTGTGTTCTGTGAGCAGCGTTGTCTACTTGTGAAGAGCACCTGCATTAAACACCATTTTAAAAAAGATTTATCTCTTTTTATTGTATGTATTTGGGTGTTTTACCTGTATATACATCCATATACCACATGCATGCCTGGTGTCCACAGAGGCCTGAAGAACATCATGTTTCCTGGAACTGGAAGTACAGTTGTGAGCTGTCATGTCAGTACTGGTAATAAATCCTCGTCCTCTGGAAGAGCAGCCAGTCCTTTTAACTCCTGAGCCATCTCCTCAGCCCCAAAACTCTATTTTTTTTTTTTTTTTACAAAATAGTTCATAGGCTGTTGGGCTGTAGAAAGGCATTCTAGGATGTTTCGCCATGCCTCCAGAACCCAGGGGCCTAACATGCCGTCTCATCTCCATTTCACCTCTCCAGTCAGTCACGTAAGACACAGGTAGAGGGCATGACGAACATGCCTCTGCCTCAAGATTTACATGTTAATGAATTATCTAAAGGCCGGGGGACATAGCTAAGTTTTTCCCTCCCTAGCCCCCCTCTTTCCCATTTCCCAATATAAGAGAGCTCCTCCTGGCATTTGCGGGGGGGGGGCACATCCACATTCAGATACAACTATCATCATGGACAATAAACTTTCATCTTGGATTCCATGTGTCTCTTGGAACTTTGAACTTTCCTGTGTATGTGGGAAAACTCTGTCGCAGGAAAAGCCTCCAGCACAGGCACGATGCCGCCTGGGGCTAGACCCGCTGCTGAGGTCTGTGCTGGGTCCCCGCGCTAATGTTCTGGGGACTCGGCCAATGCAGCAGGTACAAGCACGAGTTCAACCTTTCAATAGGCCTTTTCATACATTCTTAGTTTTAGCTAAGTAACCTGAGTTTCCTCCCACATCCTCCTCCCTCATTTCAAACTAAATGTGTAACCCTCAGTATCCACTCCCCTTCTATGATATTCATATCACATCACATGTCTTCCACTCCCCCCACCTTTAAGTGCTTCTTCCCCTCACTCCTTGAGCTTCCCATGCTCTCTGGATACTCCAAGTTAATCCTGACCTCCAAAGATACAAAGCCACAGTCCAGACATGAAGGAGAACACACTACATTGTCTTTCTGGGCCTGGGTGACGTCACTCAGTGTAATTTTTCCAGTTCCACCCACTTTCCTGGAGATTCATGAGTTCATTTTTCCTTAAATCTGATTAAAATTCCACTGTGTAAATGGGCTCCATTTTCCTTATTCAGGGGTCAGTTGAACGGGTATCTAGGCCACTTCCAATTCCCAGCTATTGTTAATAGAACAGAAATAAACATGGCTATGCAAGTGCCCCTGTGGTCCTTTAGATATATGGCCCAGGAATGATATCTTAGTTAGGGTTTTATTGTTGTGAAGAGACCATAACCATAGCATCTCATATATATTGTGTGTGTGTGTGTGTGTGTGTGTGTATGTAGTGTGTGTCGTGCATGTATGGTATGTATGTGTGTGTGATATGGTGTTTGGGTGTATATTGGGTGTGTGTATGGTGTGTGTGGTGTGTATATGTATGTGTGATGTCCATGTGTATATAGTATGTGTATGTGGTATGGTGTATATGTGTAGTATGATGTGTGTGTGTATTGGGAGTGTGTCTGTGTATGTGGTATGCGTGGTGTATGTATATAGAATATGTGTATGGTATGTGTGTTGTTTATATGTATGTGTGGTGTGCATGTATGTATAGTTTGTGAGCATGTGTGGTATGGTGTGTGTGTGCATGGTGTGTGTGCAGTATGTGTATATATGAAAACCTGAGGTTAATATAATAATCTTCTTTGTTCACTCTTCCACCTTATTCTGAAGCAAGGTCTCTCAATCGATCTCAGAGCTCCTCAATTCAGCTAGTTTGGCTCATCAGCTCTCTCCTGGAATTCAGTCTCTACATTACATACAGGGGAGCTGCCATGTTCACATGATACTTACCTGAGTTCTGGAATCTGAACTACCCTTGCTTGCATGGCAAGCACATTCTCTGCTGAGACATCCTTTGTCTCCCTCTGAGATTTCTGATGCTCTGACCATCTTGCTCTGTTTGGGTGAACCCTACTCTTGATTCTTCTTTATTGTGTTATTTGAGGCAGCTTATGTCTTCCTGGACTCAGGGATCTCTCTCTCTCTCTCTCTCTCTCTCTCTCTCTCTCTGTCTCTCTCTCTGTCTCTCTTTCTCTCTCTGTGTGTGTGTGTGTGTACACATGAGTGTATGCATGTGTACTATGTGCACACATATAGTACCCACAGAAAAGGGCATTAGATCCCCTGGACCCAGAGTTCCAGCTGGTTGTGAACTGCCATGTGGATGTTCTTAACTGCCGGAGTGTTGGGGGCCCTGGACCACCATCCCAGCTAACAAAAGTTGCTTGTAATGAATTGCCTTTATGAGAAACTGCCTCTTTTGGGGGAACCTGACCTTCAGCTAAGAAAGAATTTCCGAATTTCCTGTTTGCAAAGAACCGTTGCCCCGGGATATACCGGGAAAAACCGCAGATTGCTCCACCGGATGGCCGACCTTATCGAGAGTTGATAGAGTCCCCACCCTGTTCCTTGTTCCCCTTCCTCCCTTGCCTAGAGTATATCTTGTAAGCTGCTTCCGCATTAAAGCAGACCTTGACAAGTCTACATTTGCTTGGTCTCGTCCTTTCTCTCGCCCGTGTTCCTTTACAGATGAAGTCCCCCTCGACCCCCACGAATAACTGGACCCACAGGTTGGGTCACTGGAGCAGCTCTCTAGGCCCAGAGCTGACAACTAATACACATATGCTTCCTTCAGGGATCTTCAATTTTGACCCCTGTTTTAAACTTTTATTGTTTCAGCACCCCAGACCACATCCTAATCACCTTTCAGATAGCAGCAGGGCTGGGATGTATGAGCCACATCTCTTTGGCCATGCTTCTGTCAGATGTGGCTAATCAATCACAGCACATTGTTACAGACACTTGAGACAGCCCAACGGCCCTGCTGACTTCAGAGGCCACTGCCAACAGTGGAGAAAGAGAACTGTGGGTCGCCAAGCTATGATATATACATGATAGACACCAATGCAGATGTTTCCATGTACCAAGCCTGATTTGCCCTTAACCTAGATCAACAACCACTCCAGCGTCCATTGTAAACCTCCCAGTGGACTCATGGTCCTTATCCCAGATGATGCCTGTGATACAGGAAGAAGCTTAAGAAACTCCCAGCAGAGACTGAGACAATGGTCTTGGAGGGTATGTGTGCACATGTCTACATGTACATGTGTCAACACCTTGCCATGTCTTGCTTCATAATCTGTTGGGGGTCTGGTGGCACCAGACTTGTGGCCCCACTTGCGATGACCTAGATCCATCTTTCTACAATGCCTTGGCCACTGCTGGTCTACACACTGGCTCCAGGCATCTGTCTTCTCTATACCTGGGCATGGCTGCCAGCCTGCTCCAGCCTGAGTCTACCTGCATCACTATCTGCTCTCATGGTGAGGGGTAGGCACAGAAGACTGGACTCCAGGGCTTCTGCTGGGCCTTAGGAATGGTTGGGCCTCACCAGAGTCTCTTCTTCTTAGAACCATTTAGAGTGGATGGGACTCCTGGTTGGGTATGTCTTTGCCCTGTCCCAGCTGCAGCACTAGGAAGAACTCTAAATGTCCCTTCTCATGGTGAAAAGAATGATTAATAATGCCTGCCTCTGACTGTGAAGACCACTGATGGATAAAGTTAGTGCAGATCCTGACCTGTAGAAGTCAACAAAGGAGTTGTTCTGATTGCCCAACTCTGTCCTCAGAGACCCTGCTTAGGCTGAAAGTGTCCAGGGACCCTGTCCTTGAGCCATGGCTACTAGGAGGCTGGTGCGTGTTGCCCCTTTTTCATTAACAACATGGACACAGAAGGCTGTGTAGACCTGTGCAAAGAGTCTCTGTTTGCAGATTACCATTACATCTGCATTCACAGAGGTGGAGGGCGATGAAAACACTGGCCTCTAGGGGGAGATAGAGGGCAAGGATGGGAATCTGATGACCTCTTTACAGCAAGGAGGCTGACAGAAAATTCCAGCCTTCCAAAAGTCTACACTCAGGCACAGCTGGAGTCACATGCTCACAGAGATGACTAAAGGAAGACAGATTACTGAGTTCTGCATCAGACTGGCACAGAGAAAGTTCAGCCTAGGTGTAGTAGAAATGTAATTTCAGGACTAGGTCCCATCCAGCTAGTTTAGCGTCAGTGCATAACAAAAGGAGCCAGTTCTCCTAATCCTCTGATGTGTTAAAAGGAAATTTGTGCTTGCTGTCTCCTAAGAAAGAAAAAGAGAGAAGGAGGGGAGGAGAGAGAGAGAGAGAGAGAGAGAGAGAGAGAGAGAGAGAGAGCTGTCTGAAGATCTCCAGAGAAAGCAGATCAGAGAGAAAGAAAGCAAAACAGAGAGAAAGCAAGTTGGAAAGCTTGTCTCCAGGAGAGCATGAACCACTAAATTGGACCCATGATTTGACTGCCAGTCGTTAGTTTTCACTACTCCCAGACACCCCTTCTCTCAGAGTCCCATTCTCAGGTCAGGCTTAGTCCTTGGCAACAGAGGTATATTTTGATGACAATGATTTTTAAAGGTAGATGTCAGGACTTACAGATAATGTCTCTTTTATGTAAACATTGATGTCAATGCCAGGCCCCAGCTTATACACAACTATTTTGATAGATAGTTCTTATGGAATTGTAGTTACAGACTATGGTGAACTGCCATGTGAGTGCTAGGAAAGGAAAAGGGTTTGAACAGTGAGAGCACTTAACAACTGAATGATCCCTGCAGCCCACTAACCCAATTTCAATAGAATAAAAGAGAACACTATACACAATATAGTCCAAATACAGGAACCAGCTTTGAGGAAAGCTGCATGAAGATAGTACAGTTTGTAGAAAAGAAGCTATGTGTGCTTCAGGAGACAGAGCTAGAAGTGTGAAAATACCTAAGACCTTAGAATCAGGGCAGTTTCATCATAATCTCAAGTTGCTCAACAAGAAGCTATGAGTGCTGTTGGTTTCCCTGTTGAATTTTGGCATTGCTTGGTCTGTTCATTCTTTGCTCTTACTCTTACTAGTAAGGCCTGTTTCTTTTGTAACATTCTATGCTGGAAACCTAATGGTCTCTCTTAAGGATATGGTACAGTGTGGTCCTATGTAGTTTTCACTTTTGAAAATAACATGCGGTAGTGAAATGCTAATGGTTCCTATAGACTCCTATGTTTGAAAACTTATTTTTAGTTTGTGGAACTGTTTGGTACAGGGCATACATGTGGCCTTTTTGTAAGAAGTGTGTCACATGGGAGCCTTTTTATGCTTTAACATATTCTGACCATGACCATATTGCTAGCTACCTTTTGTCTGAGGTTCAAAATATGAGCTCTCATCTCTGCCTGATGCCTTGTGTTTATGCTGCCATGAATGACTCTTAACACTTTATAACTGCAAGCCTGATTTTATGCCTTCAATTGTAATTTGCATTTCCCATGGTGTGTTTTATGAAAACAATACAAAGGTAAATATTCAGAAATATTCTGTGGAAGATCAGAACACATGAAATCATCCCTTCCAACTATAGAATCAGGGAGGAATATTATTCAAATTTTTTCTCTAGAGCAGTTATGATCTGCCCCTTGCCTTTTAAGTTAGTAGTTTTCTCAATACTCAATTATAGACTTCCCTGAAGAAGCAACCCCTTTAATAACATTCTCCTTTACTTCTTTTTTTTTTTTTTTTTTTTTTTTTTTTTAGTTTTTTCGAGACAGGGTTTCTCTATGTAGTCCTGGGTGTCCTAGAACTCACTCTGTAGACCAGGCTGGCCTCGAACTCAGAAATCTGCCTGCCTCTGCCTCCCAAGTGCTGGGATTAAAGGCGTGCACCACCACCGCTCGGCTCTCCTTTACTTCTAACCCAACCAATACCAAATAATGAATCAGGTCCATCTTGTATTGAAGACTCTTATATAAGGAAGAGAGGCCCAAATGCACAGGATTAAATATATACCACTCGTTATTACAGATTCAATAAGTATTGTAAATTGTAGTTTATTTAGTGAATCAAGGTCAGCTGACATTCTAAATAAAAACATGTCTCAAGGGAAAAAAAAGGATTATAAACAATCAAACTATATTTTTAGGATAAGTTAAGGATTATTCTTTTCCTGTTCCAAATTAATTCTAAAGATAAAATTTCAGTAATGTCTATATTGTTATCTACGGTGTTTTCTCCAGTCATGTCCCAAGTTAGAGGACAACTTGTCATTTTGACGTGTTTTTCCTCTATAATCTTGAGATTTACATAGTGTAAATTGTTTCCAATTTTCATGGTATGTTTTTAGAACTGCCAGATTTTTAATTAAATTACTAACTGCAAAGCAATTTCACGCTGGGTGGTGATGGCGCACGCCTTTAATCCCAGCACTTGGGAAGCAGAGGTAGGTGGATTTCTGAGTTCCAGAGTTCAAGGCCAGCCTGGTCTACAGAGTGAGTTCCAGGACAGCCAGGGCTACACAGAGAAACCCTGTCTCGAAAAACAAACAAACAAACAAGCAAACAAAAAGCAATTTCACTTTTGCAATCACCTACTATGTACCTTGGCCTTGAGTTTGAATATAAAAATTTCCTGTTTTTACTCAGGGCTGCTTCTCTCTTCTAATTCAGAGGAGACAGAAAGATTGGCCTGGAAATAAAATAAATTTTTACTTCACATCATTTTGGTCATTGCCCCTTGGTTCTTGACATGGCAACCATATCCACATTTAAAAAAAAATAAGTATATTGAGATGAATTTATATTATGGAAGTGATGACTTAGAGGAGTGTGGCCTCAAATCTATGGATTTGAATTTTCCTCCAAACTGCTGGGATTGATAGCACATGCTGTTATGCTTGGTGGATATTCATTTTTGAAAATGATTGTATGGCACTTGTTCTAAACAACTGAAATGACTTTAAGAGTTATTGCACTGTATCAATTCCCCAGTGTTCTTTTAGTCATGTTACTAGTTTTCTATTCCTATGAGTGTATATGTGAGTGTGTGTGTGTGTGTGTGTCAATATGTAGCATTGGCTATCCTAAAACACAGTGAGCTCTTCCCTGCCTCTGACTTCTGAGTGCTGTGATTGAAGAAACACATTGCTTGCTATCCTCTGCTTGGCAATAAGTTCTCTGTCTCTCTCTGTCTCTCTGTCTCTCTGTCTCTGACTCTGTCTCTGTCTCATCTCTGTCTCTCTGTCTCTCTCTCTCTGTCTCTCTCTTTCTGTCTCTCTCTCTGTGTCTCTCTCTCACTCTTTCTTTCTTACAAAACATTTTCACTGTAATTTTATGTGTATGATTGTCTTGCCTCTATGTGTGTTTTTGTTTCCTGCATATGCTTGTTGGCCAGGAAGACCAGGAGGGATAGGAGATGGTTGTGGAATCCCAGGAACTTGATTTACAAATAGGAGTGAGCTGCTTTAAATACTGGGACTGAAAGCTGTGTGCTCTGACAGAAACTGCAGTACTCTTGGCTTTGGAGACATTTTCCACCTGAAGTTTTCTATTCCTAATATATTCCTGTTGAAAGCATTCTAGGTCACCTGAGGGTCTAATGTCAGTTATAGCGATCCCTGCAGGTATCACATAGGTAAGGAAACCGTGCTAAGAGA
>NW_021604683.1:0-7500 GCF_004785775.1 Grammomys surdaster | reverse complement strand
CATTGGCCCACGACAAGGAAGTAACTTCAGTCATGTTAGCATTCTGTCTAAACCCCACCCCACATTACCTAGAAAAAGCCAGGTAGGCCTGGCCAACTATAAAAGGGGCTACTTGCTCCCTCCTCTCTCTCTTGCTGCTCTCTTGCCTCTTGCTTCTCCCTGTCTCCTTGCCCCTTCTCCCTTCCATTCCCGCTTGCTCCATATGATCATGGCCAGCCTCTACTCCTCTACTTCTCTACTCTCTTTCTCTCTGCCTCTACTACCCTCTTAACTCCTTTACCTGTGCCCTGAATAAACTCTATTCTATACTATACCAGTGTGTGGCTTGTCCCTTAGGAGGAAGTGATTCCTCAGCTTGGGGCATACCGTGTTTCTCTTTATCATTTTATAAACACATCCAGGCAGGAATCTAAATCTTAGGCTAGAACAAAGAAGTAGGCCTCAGGCATTGAATTTGACATTGGGCTAGGAGAGGGAAGTATGCTCAAATATTTTGGTCATCCTGAAGAGCCCTTAGAAACAGTGATCAGGAGAGTTCGCTTATTGTTTTGCTTGTTCATTGACTATTTGCTTTTATTGTATTGCTAGTTCCTCAACCTAGAACTGACTTAAACTTTTGTATGTAATTAAAATGGTATAAAAGCAAATTGGGAAAAAAACAAAGCCACCTTCAGTATCAGAATTGGCTGAAGTCATAGTACAATGTTGTCTAATCATCTTTTTTCTTTTTAATCCTCACTCCTGCATTGGAGAACATGCTGATTAACGGAGCTGGCTTGGTCAAACTTAACATTCTCAGGAGTAGGCAAAACTATGTATAATATCCAGATTCCTTAAGTAAAATGCTCCCTTTGTTGAAGAAAGGCATTGCTTTGGAAATGGCTCCTGTGCTCTCCTTACCTGCCCCGGGGGGGGGCGGGATTGGGGGGGAACTTTCTCAGTTGTTCTACCTTGTCTGTTGGCTAGTTACTCTTGGCACTCAAATTGAACACATATGGGAATAACTAATACCCAATGAGTTGGGTACTCTGAGAGATTTTTCCTCATTATAGCATTAGATCTGGGAAGACTATTTTTAATCTGGGAGTTTGGGCATGATAAGATCCACCTTTAATTGTAATCTAGGCCATGGCTTGTGGTGGCAGGCTACATATATTATATAAAGGACACTGAAGATGGTAATTCTTTCTCTTTGTCTTATTCCCCTACCTCTGCATAGTGAATTTTGTTGTCATTTGTCAGTTCATTTGTTTGATGTTTTTTGTATTTTTTGCATTAAAACCAATTTTTCAAAATTCAGGTATGTACTGAAGACCAGCCAATACATCCAGCCACATGGACTGAACCATTATTTCATTCTACATCTTTCCATTGGTAGACTGCCATTGTTGGACTAGTTGAACTGCCACCTGTGAGCCATTTAATAGAATGACATGAGCCAAAAGGTAGGTGTTCTGAAGCAAGACCATATAAAATTACAAATGATCTGAAAGTATATCAGAAACAACCACACTAATCTTTAATCAACTGTTGCTAGGAAATAGTTAGAGAGTAACTCTGACCAAGGAAAAGCAGTAAGGTCCCTTCTGGTATATGGGTACAGCTTGTGTTCTATTGCATGTCACATTCTCAGCATTTTCTTCTTTTCTTTAAGATGGAGGCCGATAACAAGATGGTGTACCTTTGGCCACTCAATCCTCCAGAGTTCATATGTTTCAAGAATCATGGATCCCAAAATAACCATACTGTTGTGAAGATGTGTGCAGCTTATAAGAAATGGAGCCTCCTTTGAGAAATGCATTGCTATCAAGTACTCAAGTTTAATAGCCATTTTATGTTACTATTTTATCACCAATTCTTGACATCTTATCTACTTATCAAGCTAGATTCCCAACATTGTCCTCAAAGTTGCCTACCATAATGGAATAATTCCTCTGAATATATAAACTACTAGAATATACTCTCATTCTTTATATCACAGGTTGTAACTGACTGTTAAAGACAGTAATCACCAAACAATCTTTTCATATTTCCTTTAAGACAGAGAGCCTGGTACACCACGGACTTGGTGGGGAAAGAATGACATGCTTTCTTCCCCTAGAACAGGAACAATGAATGTGGGCCTTCAAAAGTGTCAATGGCAGCTATGAACATAAGGTTGTTTGCAAACTAATGTACATAATATTTTGCACTCCTCCTTTAAGGAATGTTCTCCCTGTCAGCGTTAATGACTCCATGTGGATCAGAGACAGTACAAGCCCTAGAGGCAAAGGTGTGGCTAATATCTCAGCAAAATGGTAAATGCTGTAACCTTCAGGACAGCCCTTAAAGCTCTGGAAAAGATCTGTAAAAACATGGGTTCAAAAATTTTTTTCTCAATAAATAATGGTGTAATATAAATTATGAGGAACTTCAGGAGTATAAAGGAACAAAAGCAGGTGTGTTGTAAGTCAACTTCTCAGAAAGATACTAAGGAAGGAGATAAAGGGATGTGTGGAGCTCTTCTGGGCCCAGGTGCTGTGGGAGACCCCGGTTACCACGCAGACATGGCCAAGTCCAAGAATCAGACCACACAAAACCAGTCCTACAAATGGCACAGAAATCACATCAAGAAACTCCGGTAACAAAGATACCAATTTCTTGAGGGAGCTGACTTCAAGTTCCTGAGGAACATGTGCTCTGCCAAGAAGCACAACAAAAAAAGACCTGAGGAAGATGCACCCAACAATGCAAAGGCAGTGAGTGCCAATGCAGAGGCCATCAAGGCCCTTGTGAAGCCTCAGGCCATCAAGCCCAAGATGCCAAAAGATCCCAGCTACAAACTCACCCATCTGCCTCTCATTTCTCACCCCAAGCTTGGGAATTGGATTCGTAGCTATATGGCCAAGGGGCATAGACTCTGCCAACCAAAGTCCAAGCTTCAAACAAAGGTAGAGGCCAAAGCTCCAGCTAAGGCTCAGGTTTCTGATCCAGCCCAGGATCCCAAAGGTGCTGAGGCCCCTGGGAAGGGCCCATAGAAAAGGCTCCAGCCAACCCGAAGACAGAAGAACTGCTGTGACACACCCACCCACAAACTATTTGCAGATGTCTAGTGTCCTATGCTGTTACAAATAAACTTGAGGCAAGATCTGTTAATAAAAAAAGAGAGATGTGGGGAGTGGTGTTCAAAGGAGAACCCACTCAACTAATGGTTATTTTGTGTTGTTGTCCATGCTTAGAAAGACTGACAGATTACTGATTTCAGGATCAGCCTAGGACAGAGCAACTTTAGGCCCAGGTGTGGTAGAAATGGTAATTTCAGCACTGGGTCCCACCCAGTCAGCTTAGCATTTGTGTTTAACAGAGGCAGGCAGATAACTGAATGCTTTTGCAAAGTTAAAAGTAAAGGTGTGCTTGCTGGCTCCTAAGAATTGAGGGCCTGTGGGCAGGGGAGGCTAATCAAAAGGAGTAAGTGACTGGGTTGATAGAGAAAATAACAGATTTCTTTTATGGTATGCAAAAGAGGAGCTATCGAGTGACTTTTTAAGAATGGCAGGAGAGAACTGCTTGGTGAACAGTCTCTAGCAGAACATAGACAGAGAGCTGTCTGGAGCTCTCCAGAGAAAACAGATCAGAGAGAAAGCAGAAAATAGGAAAAGCAGGCTGGAAAGTTGTCTCCACAGAGCACAGATGGATACCTTGAACTGATAGTGTGACTGCCAGTCTTTGTTTCTCTGCTTCCAGATATCCCTTCTTCATCTTCCCCCCTCCAAGCCCAGGCTTGGTCCTTGGCCAACAGAGCTATACTTTGATATCACTAAGTTTTAAATCTAGATGTCAGGACTTACAGAAGATGTCTCATTTATGTAACCATCCAAGTCAATGCCAGGTACCAGCTTATACCCAACTATTTGATAGAAGTGTGACTAGTGAACTGCCATTGGAGTGCTAGGAAATGAAAAGGGATTGAACAGTGCTCTTGACAACTGAGTGATCCCTGTAGTTCTCTCACCCACTTTCAATAAAATAAAAGAGAATACTAGACATAACAGACTTGAGGTACAAAGACCAGCTTTGAGAAAAGCTGCAGGAAGACAGTGGAGTTTCTGGAAACTGTGTGTGCTTCAGGTGACAGAGCTAGAAGAGTGGGAATACCTAAGACCTTGTGGTTAAGGCAATTTCATCGTAACCTCAAGTTGCTGAACAAGAAGTTTTGTTCAAGAAGTTTTGATATTATTCCTATTGAATTTTGTCTCATTTGGTCTTTTCATTCTTTACAATACTGTGATTCTTTCCAGTAAGGGTTGTTTCATTTTTAACATTGTAGGTTGAAAACATAAGAGCCTCTCTTAAGGATATGGTACAGTGAAATCAGATAAAAGTTGTTTTCACTTTTAGGAAACATGTGGTAGTTAAATGAATATGGCTCCAATAGACTCATATGTTCAAATACTTATTTCCTAGTTTGTGGAACTATTTGGGAAGCAGCACCCGTGTGGCCTTTTTGGAAGAGGTGTGACACAAGGGTGCATTTTCAGGCTTTAATATCTTCTGACCATGCCCATATTGCTAGTTCCCTCTTGTCTGGAGTTCAAACTATGAGCTCTCAGCTGTCCCTTGATTTTCAGCTAAGATCTTGTAATACAAGATGAACTTTCCATATGCATTTCTGTCCCCCATTTTTATAACTTACATATATTTCTGGATGACTTTGAGGTAAGATTGTCCTTACATATCTCAGCTTTTACATTTGATCATGTTCAGAAAAGGATTTAACTTATCATTCATAGGAGTCGGCAAACCTATGTGTAAACGTATCTAGAATACCTAAGTAAAATCTCACTGCTCACTTTCTTGAAGAAAGGCATTGCTTTGGAAATGGCTCCTATGCTCTCCTTACCTGATACAGGAAAAAATCTTTCCCAGCTTTTCTGAGTTGTCTGCTGTGCTAGCTATTCTTGGTACTCAAATGGACACATCTGGAATTAAATAAAACTCAAAGAGTTGGGTACTGTGCAGGATTTTTCCTAATTAAAATTTTCAAACTGTGGAAAGAATATTTAATTTGGTCATTCGGGGTGATAAGATCCACCTTTCACCTAGACCACTCTTTGCAGTGACTGCCTCAATTTATAAAGGACATTGAAGATGGTAGCTCTTTCTCATTCTCTTTTTCCCTATCTCTGGTGAGCAACTTTTTGTTATTATTCTTGTGGTTATGATTTGTTTAATTTTCTGGCAATAGCGCTTATCTTACAAAATTAAGGTATTTACTGATGACCAGCTCAGACATCCAGCCACATGGACTGAACCACTATTAAATTCTTTTTTTTTTTAAGATTTATTTATTTTATTTATGAGTACACTGTAGCTGTCTTCAGACACACCAGAAGAGGGCATCCAATCTCATTACAGATGGTTGTGAGCCACCATGTGGTTGCTGGGATTTGAACTCAGGACCTCTGGAAGAGCAATCAGTGCTCTTAACCGCTGAGCCATCTCTCCCGCCCCCCCCCCCCCCCGCTATTAGATTCTTAATCTTTCAATTTGTAGACAGCCACTATTAGATTAGTTGAACCGCAGCCTGTGAGCCATCTAATCATTGCGTTTTCTACGTAATAGAGACCCATTCTGTCAGCTCTGTTCATCTGGAGAAACTTTACTGTATATAATATAGCTACGGATTTGTTGTTGTTGTTATTTTCATTTTATAGACTCTCTGAGGACTTTCAGCTGATTAAGAAGAGTGTTACAAGGTGTCTGTCCCTTATTTCCAGCTTTACTCTGAGGTTTGTCTCATAAAGATTAGGTGAAAAGTACTTGCAATTTACCTGAACCCAGCCTAAAGGCAAAAAAAAAAAAAAGTTTGCTAAAATCGTTCTTAATTTTTAATATTCTTGGCACCTGTCCATTTGTGGGACAGATTAGTAACTCCACTGTAATCTGATTTACAGATTGTGAGAGCCATCCAACTTGAATCCAGCAGGATGAAGTGGAAGTACCTCCTGAGTGCTATGATGGGAGTTCAAGAAAGCTCCAAACTTGCAAAGCAATGAACACAGTGTCACTGCCCACAAGGGTAGAAGCAGGCAGTTGAGAAGCAGGGGTGTGAAATCTTACTTTTCCCAGGAGCTGGATGAAAGGACAGACAGGTAAACTATTGGTGGAGAAGTACTTATCTAGAAAACGATTGCCCAAAGCTGGAACCACTAGCTTGTGTCTCTTTAAGACACTCTAACCCTAAAAGTGGTGATTATGTCACTCAAGTCTCGATAGCCAATCAGATAGCCTCCACAAGGTGTTGCCAGTCAGAAGAGTAGGCGGCACTTCCGGGTAACAAGCCCGCGAGTTTTTTCCTGTAATTCAGCCGGCATGAGTGTTTCTGGGTGAAACATTCTGAGTGTGTCTGCTGGGTTCTGTGAGGGGAGCTCTGCAAGCTCTGAACTCCAGACATGGTAAGCTCAAGGCCATCTCTCACGAACGGGAGACGGAAGCTGCTTAGCAAAGTACAAATGCGTAGTGGGTCTTCCCAGTGTCTGGATGGTAAACAGCAGCCAGACACATGCAGCCTCCTGTGAGGTCCTTTGTACCCGGCTTTGTAATCAGCAGTGGCTTCTGAATGACTTTATTATGGGAGCATCTGCACAAAACCATTGCAGCAGTGGCTTGTGTGTAGAAATATATTTGGCATGATGCCAAACGTTAGAGCCCTGTTTCTCTATTCTCTTCTCTAAGTTCTGCTCTTAGCGGTTAACTTTGTAGGTGTAAGTTCCACTTGGAGTTGGTGTTGTGAAGGCTGAAAAAGAAATCTCGTGTGTTGGGTATCACTCCAGTATTGAGCTGTGATGTAGAATTGATGATATAAAGAATTACCAACATTTAGGAATTATTAAGTGACAGTAAGTAGAATTTTTAGGTCTTGTTTTGTTTTTGAAACAGAGTTTCTCTGTGTAGCCCTGGCTCTTGTGGAACTCACTCTGTAGACCACGCTGGTCTAGAACTCAGAAATCTGCCTGCCTCTGCCTGACAAGGTGCTGGGATTAAAGGCGTACTCCACCACTGCCCGGCTCACTAAGTAGAATTTATCTGAGGTAGGACAGCCTGTAAAACACCTGACAAGAAAGAAGTATGCTAAAAATGCAGTCCTGTTAAAAATCAGTATTGTAGAATACATGTTTGTTTACCAGGATTGTCCAGACATTTGCCTCCAGACCTTAACAAAGGGGACAAATCTGATTTACAGCCAGCCATTAGGCTCATGCTGATATCAAAGAATAGGCCCCAACAAGCTGCTCAATGCAGTATTACAAGGTCACAGCCAACATTAAGGCCTGGTATGCCATAAAGATCCAGCTTTCTTAGGAAAAGCATAGTTTTGCCATAAGGGTAGGACTATACCTGGTGACATCTCTTTGAAGAGGACAACACTGTGTGTTATGGGCTGGTCCAATCTAATAAGGCTTGATCCTAATGCATGGAGAATTGCATATCTCCTTCCTAAATTCTAGCCCCTTAACAGCC
>NW_021604682.1:3634569-3655610 GCF_004785775.1 Grammomys surdaster | reverse complement strand
CCCCCCCACACACACACACACACATTCCTGCCTCACTACCCAAGCATTCTCCTACACTCAGGCATTGAGCCTCCACAGGACCAAGGGCCTCCCCTCCCATTGATGCTAGATAAGATAATTCTCTGGTATATATGCAGTTGGAGCCATGGGTCCCTCCATGTGTACTCTTATGTTGGTGGTTTAGTCCCTGGGAGCTCTGGGGGTTCTGGTTGGTTGATCATGTTGTTCTTCCTATGGGGTTGCAAAACTCTTCAACTCCTTCAGTCCTTCCCCTAACTCCTCCATGCTCATGCTCAGTCCGATGATTGGCTGGAAGCATCTACATCTGTATTGGTCAGGCTCTAAGGGGACAGCTAAACTAGGCTCATGTCAGCAGGCACTTTTTGGCATCAAGTCATAGTGTCTGGGTTTGGTGTCTGCAGATGGGATGGCTCCCTAGGTGGGGCAGCCTCTGGACTAAAGTCCTTTAGTCTGCTCTACTCTTAGTCCCTGTATTTCCTTTTGTTTCCTTTCACATGTTTGATTGGTTTTTGCTTGTTAGTTTTGATTTTCTTTTTTATGATTGTGTGTGTGTGTGTGTGTGTGTGTGTTTCTTATTTTTGCTCATAAAGAGAAAATATAGAATTGTATGAATAGGGAGGTGGGGATTTGGGAGGAATTGTTTGAACAATATTTTTGTGAATAAATAAAATACTAAAGAATGCAGGGAGATTTTACTAAACTTCTGGTGAGTGAACATTTGAGGAAGTACGTGAGTATGTAATTCTCGCAACACTAGGGTACTATTTTCATTTTTAGGATATAAAACTGAGCACGAAGCAAGAAGTTGTTCTCATTTAAATATAGTAGAATAGGTTTTGTCTTTACACAGATTGTCAAAAGTAAACAAGCACATTCTTAGACATGTTAAAATTTATATTTGTTTATCTTTGATATAAAAATCTACCTCTAGCATCTACTTGCATCAAGTCTCAAGTGATATGCACGAATATTCCTTGCAACATTTCTTGTGTACCAAGAAGAAACAATCTAAATGTCCATTAATATGAAAAGATTTTAGTAGTATGCACACTACAACATAGTATTCATGAAGCAATAGAATTGTGTCCAAAGTACTCTCAGGAACACTTGGGGTCAGAAATCCCTAACTAAACATGTAAAAATACTAATCAGTGTTAAGAATTTGAGTAAATAATAATTTTGGCAGTTTGTTTTCTGAAGTAAATTAACTCTTGGGTCATTGTGTACAAAAACCCTTTCTATGAGCAGAAATCAGGACTATTGACAGGAAATCGGAACAGATGGTCAGAGGAGGTCATTTCCACAGCGGGACAACCTAATGAGTCAGAAGCTCATGGTAACCAATGCCCATCTACAATAGAGAGGCAGTTATCTGGGTCACATTAAGGGATTCTTTTTCAATAGACGTCAGAAGAAATGTGTTGCTGTGACCTATTTTTTTATTTCTTCTTTAGAGAAATGTTCACCTATGCCTTCTCTCTATGTGGTAATCAGGGGTTTATATTGTAATTATTCAGTTGTTTCATGTCTTCATAAATAGTAATACTGGGTCCTTCGCAGGTATATGGTTTGAAAACGTTTTGTTCAAATGGGCTGGCTGCCATTTCCCTATATTTTTTGTTACTTTTGCTGTGAAAAACACTTTTTAGTTTCTGATAGTTCCATTCGGTTATTTTTTTTTAATTTGCTCTCTGAAATTTTGAGGGGTAATGTCCAACAAATGTCCCTATGGCCCATGTCCAGGGTCATTCCATGTCTGCTGTCTTTGAAATGTTGATATCCTCTGAGATGATATTTGGGTCTCATTCATTTCGTGCCAATTTCAGTTCATCTCACCTATTTACGATGTGGAAACACAAATTTAACTAACACAGTTTGCTGGAAGGAGAATTCTTTGCAGGTTTTCTCAGCAATCAAAGTCTCTAGAGGGAAAATTGGATCAAAGGAAAAGACTACAGGAAGTGCCAAAAACTTGCTAAGCATCTTGAAGACAGAATCAGTGATGGGTCAGTGATGGGAAAGACCACCATTCGACTATGGATGCTTAGCTTTGAAGGTTTCTTACCTTCTGTTTAAAACCCCAAACCTCATATCCATGCGGCATGAGCTCACTAGAATTTATCTGTCTATCTGTCTATCTATCTATCTATCTATCTATCTATCTATCTATCTATTGTTATTATTCACTCACATATTACATTCTTTTTTTTTCTTTTTTTTTTATTGGATGATTTATTTACATTTCCTATGTTGTCCCCTTACCCCATCCCCCACCACCCCCTCAGAACCCCCAATCCCCTCGCCCCTCCTCCTTCTTCTCTGTGGATGTAACCTCTATCTACACCCCCCCACTCCCACCTCCCTACCCTCAAAATTCCCACCCCCTGGGGCATCCAGCCTTCATGAGGTCAAGGTTCTCTTCTTCCACCTATGCCCAGCAGGGCCCTCCACTTTTACATATTCAGCTGAAGCCCTGGATCCCCCCCTAGGTGCTCCCAGGCTGGTGGTTTAGACCCTGGGAGCTGTGGTTGGTTGGTATTGTTGCTCTCCTCATGGTGCCACAAACCCTTTCAGCTCCTTCAGTCTTCACTCTAACTCCTCTATTGAGAACCCCATGATCAGTTCAATGGCTAGTTGTGAGCATCTGCCTCTGAATATGTCTGACTCTTGAAGGCCTCTGAGGAGATATCCATATCAGGCTCTTATCAGCATGCACTTCCTGTCTTCCACATCAGCATCTACCTTTGGTGATTGCACATGAGATAGATACTCAGGTGGGGTGGTCTTGAGAGGGCCCCTCCTTCAGTTTCTGTCCCTCACTTTGTCTCCATATTTGTTCCCTTGTGTATTTTGTTGCTCCTTCTAAGAAGGACCGAATCACCCTCACTTGGTCTTCCTTCTTTATGGGCTTCATGTGGCCTGTGAGTTGCATCTTGGGCATTTCAAGGTTCTAGGCTAATATCCAATAATCAGTGAGTGAATACCATGTGTCTTCTTTTGTGATTGGCTTACCTCACTCAGGATGATAATTTCTAGTTCCATCCATTTACCAAGGAACCTCTCGAATTCATTGTTTTTAATAGCTGAGTAATACTCCATTGTGTAAATATACCACATTTTTTGAATCCATTCCTCAGTTGAAGGACATCTGGGTTCTTTCCAGCTCCTGGCTATTATAAATAAGGCTACTATGAACATAGTTGAGCATATGTCCTTGTTATATGTTCGAGCATCTTCTGGGTATATGCCTAGGAGTGGTATAGCTGGATCCTCGGGTAATGCTATGTCCAATTTTCTGAGGAACCGCCAGACTGATTTCCAAAGTGGTTGCACCATCTTGCAGTCCCACCAACAATGGAGGAGTGTTCCTCTTTCTCCACACCCTCGCCAGCATCTACTATCACCTGAGTTTTTAATCTTAGCCATTCTGACTGGTGTGAGATGGAATCTCAGGGTTGTTTTGATTTGCATTTCCCTGACGACTAAGGATGCTGAACATTTCTTTAGATGCTTCTCGGCCATTCGAGTTTCTTCCGTTGAAAATTCTTTGTTAAGCTCTATACCCCATTTTTTAATAGGGTAATTTGGTTGTCTGGAGTCTAATTTCTTGAGTTCTTTGTATATATTGGATATTAGCCCTCTATCAGATGAAGGATTGGTAAAGATCTTTTCCCAATTTGTTGGTTGTCGTTTTGTCCTATTGACAGTGTCCTTTGCCTTACAGAAACTTTGCAATTTTATGAAGTCCCATTTGTCAATTCTCGATCTTAGAGCATATGCCATTGGAGTTCTGTTCAGGAACTTTTCCCCTGTGCCCAAGTATTCGAGGCTTTTCCCCACCTTCTCTTCTATTAGTTTCAGTGTATCTGGTTTTATGTGGAGGTCCTTTATCCACATAGACTTGAGCTTTGTACAAGGGGATAAGAATGAATCAATTTTCATCCTTCTACATGTTGTCTTCCAGTTGAACCAGCACCATTTGTTGAAAATGCTGTCCTTTTTCCACTGGACAGTTTTAGCTCCTTTGTCAAAGATCAAGTGACCATAGGAGTGTGGGTTCATTTCTGGGTCTTCAATTCTATTCCATTGATCTTCCTGCCTGTCTCTGTACCAATACCAGGTAGTTTTTATCACTATTGCTCTGTAGTACAGCTTGAGGTCAGGGATGGTAATTCCTCCAGAAGTTCTTTTATTGTTGAGAATAGTTTTCGCTATCCTGGGTTTTTTGTTATTCCATATGAATTTGAGAATTTCCTTTTCTAACTCTGTGAAGAATTGAGTTGGGATTTTAATGGGGATTGCATTGAATCTGTAGATTGCTTTTGGCAAGATGGCCATTTTTATTATATTAATCCTGCCAATCCATGAGCATGGGAGATCTTTCCATCTTCTGAGATCTTCTTCAATTTCTTTCTTCAGAGACTTGAAGTTCTTGTCATACAGGTCTTTCACTTGCTTGGTTAGATTCACACCAAGGTATTTTATATTATTTGCAACTATTGTGAAGGGTGTCATTTCCCTAATTTCTTTTTCAGTCTGTTTATCTTTCATGTAGAGGAAGGCTACTGATTTGTTTGAGTTGATTTTATAACCAGCCACTTTGCTGAAGTTGTTTATCAGGTTTAGGAGTTCTCTGGTTGAAGTTTGGGGGTCACTTAAGTATACTATCATATCATCTGCAAATAGCGATATTTTGACTTCTTCCTTTCCTATTTGTATCCCTTTGACTTCTTTTTGCTGTCTAATTGCTCTGGCTAAGACTTCCAGTACTATATTGAATAGGTAGGGGGAGAGTGGGCAACCTTGTCTAGTCCCTGATCTTAGTGGGATTGCTTCAAGTTTCTCTCCATTTAGCTTGATGTTGGCTACTGGTTTGCTGTAAATTGCTTTTACTATGTTTAGGTAGGGGCCTTGAATTCCTGATCTTTCCAAGACTTTTATCATGAAGGGATGTTGAATTTTGTCAAATGCTTTCTCAGCATCTAGTGAGATGATCATGTGGTTTTTTTCTTTAAGTTTGTTTATATAGTGGATTACATTGATGGATTTCCGAATATTGAACCATCCCTGCATTCCTGGGATAAAACCTACTTGATCATGATGGATGATTGTTTTGATGTGGTCTTGGATTCGGTTTGCTAGAATTTTATTGAGTATTTTTGCATCGATGTTCATAAGGGAGATTGGTCTGAAGTTCTCTTTCTTTGTCGGGTCCTTGTGGGGTTTGGGTATGAGTGTAATTGTAGCTTCATAGAACGAATTGGGTAGTGTTCCTTCTGTCTCTATTTTGTGGAATAGTTTGAAGAGAATTGGTATTAGGTCTTCCTTGAAGGTCTGATAGAATTCAGCACTAAAACCATCTGGTCCTGGGCTTTTTTTAGTGGGGAGGCTTTTGATGACTGCTGCTATTTCCTGAGGGGTTATGGGACTATTTAGATGGTTTATCTGCTCCTGGTTTAACTTCGGTACCTGGTATCTGTCTAGGAAATTGTCCATTTCATCCAGGTTTTCCAGTTTTGTTGAGTATAGGCCTTTGTAGTAGGATCTGATGATTTTTTTAATTTCTTCAGTTTCTGTTGTTATGTCTCCCTTTTCAGTTCTGATTTTATTAATTTGGATACTGTCTCTGTGCCCTCTGGTTAATCTGGCTAAGGGTTTATCTATCTTGTTGATTTTCTCAAAGAACCAACTCCTGGTTTTATTGATATTTTGTATTGTTCTTTCTGTTTCTATTTGGTTGATTTCAGCCCTGAGTTTGATTATTTCCTGCCTTCTACTCCTCCTGGGTGTATTTGCTTCTTTTTGTTCTAGAGCTTTTAGTTGTGCAGTCAACTTGTTAGTGTGTGCTCTTTCCAGTTTCTTTTTGTAGGCACTTAGAGCTATGAGCTTTCCTCTTAGCACTGCCTTCATGGAGTCCCACAAGTTTTGGTATGATGTGTCCTCATTTTCATTGAATTCTAAAAAGTCTTTTATTTCTTTCTTTATTTCTTCCTTGACCAAGTCATCATTGAGTAGAGAGTTGTTCAGTTTCCATGTGTACGTGGGTTTTCCATTGTTTTTGTCATTATTAAAGACCAGTCTTAGTCCGTGGTGATCTGATAAGATGCAAGGGATTATTTCAATCTTTTTGTATCTGTAGAGGCTTGTTTTGTGACCAATTATATGGTCTATTTTGGAGAAGGTACCATGAGGTGCTGAGAAAAAGGTATATTCTTTTGTTTTAGGATGAAATGTTCTATAGATGTCTGTTAAGTCCATTTGGTTCATAACTTCTGTTAATTTCAAAGTGTCTCTGTTTAGTTTCTGTTTCCATGATCTGTCCATTGCTGACAGTGGGGTGTTGAAATCCCCCACTATTATTGTGTGAGGTGTAATGTGTGTTTTGAGCTTTAGTAAAGTTTCTTTTATGTATGTAGGTGCCCTTGCATTTGGAGCATAGATGTTCAGAATTGAGAGTTCACCTTGGTAGATTTTTCCTTTGATGAGTATGAAGTGTCCTTCCTTATCTTTTTTGATTAATTTTGGATGAAAGTCGATTTTATTTGATATTAGAATGGCTACTCCAGCTTGTTTCTTGGGACCATTGGCTTGAAAAATTGTTTTCCACCCTTTTATTCTGAGGTAGTGTCTGTCTTTGTCACTGAGGTGCGTTTCTTGTATGCAGCAAAATTCTGGGTCTTGTTTGTGTATCCAGTCTGATAGTCTGCGTCTTTTTATTGGGGAATTGAGACCATTGATGTTAAGAGATATTAAGGAAAAATGATTGTTGCTTCCTGTTATTTTTGTTATTAGAGGTAAAGTTATGTTTGTATCTTTTTTGGGGGTTGTTGGAAGATTACTTACTTGCTTTTCCTAGGTTGTAGTTTCCCTCCTTGTGTTGGCATTTTCCATCAATTATCCTTTGAAGTGCTGGGTTTGTGGGAAGATATTGTGCAAATTTGGTTTTGTCATGGAATATCTTGGTTTCACCATCTATAGTGATTGAGAGTTTTGCTGGGTATAGTAATCTGGGCTGGCAATTGTGTTCTCTTAGTGTCTGTATGATGTCAGTCCAGGCTCTTCTGGCTTTTATAGTCTCTGGTGAGAAGTCTGGTGTAATTCTTATAGGTCTGCCTTTATATGTTACTTGACCTTTTTCCCTTACTGCTTTTAGTATTTTTTCTTTGTTTTGTGCATCTGATGTTTTGATTATTATGTGACGGGAGGTATTTCTTTTCTGGTCTAGTCTATTTGGTGTTCTGTAGGCTTCTTGTATGTTTATGGGCATCTTGTTCTTTAGGTTAGGGAAGTTTTCCTCAATAATTTTGTTGAAGATATTTACTGGCCCTTTAAGTTGGGAATCTTCATTCTCATCTATACCTATTATCCTTAGGTTTGGTCTTCTCATTGTGTCCTGGATTTCCTGGATGTTTTGAGTTAGGAGTTTTTTGCTTTTTTCATTTTCTTTGACAACTGTGTCAATATTTTCCACCGTATCTTCTGCATTTGAGATTCTCTCTTCTATCTCTTGTATTCGGTTGGTGATGCTTGCGTCTGTGACTCCTGATCTCTTTCTTAGGTTTTCTATCTCCATGGTTGTCTCCCTTTGAACTTTCTTTATTGTTTCTATTTCTAGTTTCAGATCCTGAATGTTTTTGTTTAATTCCTTCTTTGTGTTTTCTTCCATTTCTTTAAGGGATTTCTGTGATTCCTCTTTAAGGGCTTCTATCTGTTTACTTGTACTCTCCTGTATTTCTTTAAGGGAGTTACTTAATTCCTTCTTATAATCCTCTATCATCATCATGAGAAGTGATTTTAATTCTGAATCCTGCTTTTCAGGTGTGATGGGGTGTTCAGGGCTTGCTATATTGGGAGAATTGGGCACTGATGATGCCAAGAAACTTTGGTTTCCGTTGCTTATGTTCTTGCGCTTGCCTTTCGCCATCTGGTTAACTCTAGTGGTACCTGCCCTCACTGTGTAAAACTGGAGTCTGTATTTCCAGTTATCTTGCTTATTGCAGAGCTCCTCAGAGTCCAGAGGTCTCTGTGGTCTTATGCTCCTAATCTCCTGGGTGGAATAACTCCTGGGACTCAGGCCACCTCTTGGATCTGGAAATCCTTCTGCTCTGAGTGCAGTGGGTCCTCGATGACTCAGGATTTAGTTTCAGCTGCTCTGAGTGCAGTGGCTCCAGCTGCTCTGAGTGCAGTGGCTCCTGGATGACTCAGGATTCAGTTTCTCAACAGGACAGGAGCAGACCGACTCTGTGTCAGCTGCTCTGAGTGCAGTGGCTCCTGGATGACTCAGGATTCAGTTTCTCCACAGGACAGGAGCAGACCAACTCTGTGTCTGCTCCAGCCCAGAGGACCAGGCAGGGGCAGAAGGGAAGTGGAATTCCGGAGGGGCGGGGTTTGGGTAGCTGCTGTGCCCTAGATGTCCCTGGCTCCCCGATCTATCTCTGGGGTTTAGGGAGTGAGATGGAGATCTTACCAGCTGCTCTGAGTGCAGTGGCTCCTGGATGACTCAGGATTCAGTTTCTCAACAGGACGGGAGCAGACCGACTCTGTGTCTGCTCCAGCCCAGCGGACCAGGCAGGGGCAGAAGCCACATATTACATTCTAACTGCAGTTTCCTTTCCCTGTTCTCCTCCCAGACCATCCTCCCCTTGCTTCTCCTCTCCCTCAGAAATACTTGTCACCTCTTTCTCTTCAGGAAAAAACAAAAACTGGCCCCACAGTAGATATCACTATAACTCTTTTCTTTCTCTACCCACTGTGCCTTCACTGAATGAATCTCATTTCTCTATTTTCCACTATAATTGCCACTTTCTAAGGATGCATAAGGACAAAAGACCAAATTTATATTAGTGGGACTTCCAGAGCCATGCAGGCTTGGACCTTAAAATCCCCAGTAACACTTTGACTCCTGATTCTATTCTGTTATAGAAGGTGACTTAGCAATAGCTGTTCAAATAGACCATTTAGAATATGATATATTATGCACACAATTCTTCTGATAATTTTTCCCCTATGAATTATTGATATCTTCAATACATCTTCTATTTAGGTTATTGATTTGAGGGTATAGGTCACCCACTGTTCAAATTAGTTATAATATAGCCATGAACAGCAGAATCTGGGTATCAGGAAGGCCCTGGAGGGAACATTCACATTGGCAATTCTGTTTTTAAAGCTTCATTGTTCCTGACTATTACAGGACCATGTACCAGGTTCAGAGAAAGAATGTTAAATGTCTGAGACTAACAGCCATCCTGACACTATTGTCTCCAGGTTATTAAAGACATCATCTTTGAAGCACTTCATTGATTCTAAAGAAGGGATTCTATGGCTTACCAGGGATTGCAGACTGTGTTAGTATATCTTAATTAACCAAAAGCATCAGCCTTGTGCCGTAATATTTAGAGAAATTGGTTCTTTTTACTTTACAGAGAAAAATAGGAAAACAAGCATATAATTGCCCTGTTGATCATTGTAAATGGCCCTGATGACATCTTTCTATCTTGTTTTCCTTTCTTAGTTCAATGACCAATTCCCCATGTCCCTTACAAATCCTTCCCCCATCTTTTTCTCTTTTTTTAACAGTTATTTGCTGATGCCCATGTTCAGAAACATGGACAGCATTGCAGTTTTGAGGGTCAGTTTTAGTGGGTTGTCTATTCTGGGAAGGAGAAACTACCTTGAAGTGAATATATACCGTATTTGTCTATCTGGGTCTGGGTCTGGTTTGCCTCACTCAGGATGATCTTTTCTAGTTTCACCCATTTGCCTACAAATATCATGATGTCTTTGTTTTTAATAGCTAAGTAATATTTCATTGCGTACATATTCCACATTTTCTTTATCCAACTTCGGTTGATGGACACCTATGTTGTTTCCAGCTTCTGGCTATTATGAATTAAGCTGCTATGAACATAGTTGAGTAAGTGTTCTTATTATAGGACTGAGCATCCTTTGGTCATATGCCAAAGAGTGGTATAGCTGGGCCTTGAGGTAGATTGATTCTAAAGTTTTGGAGAAACCACCATATTGATTTCCAAAGTGGCTGTACAAGTTTGGACTGTCACCAGCAATGTCTTCCCCCCTGCTCCACATGCACAACACCGTGAAATGTCACTTGTGATTTTGATCTTAGCTATTATGATGAGAGCGATATGGGATCTCAAAATCATTTTAATTTGCATTTCCCTGATGGCTGAGGATTTGAGCATTTCTTTGTTTCTCAGTCATTCGAGATTTCTCTGTTGAGAATTCTGTTTTGACATGTAACCCTATTTTTTGTTTTTATTTTTTGAATTTATTTATTCACTTTATATCCCAATATCAGCACCCCTCTCCTCCCAGTAACCCCCACTTCACATATAATCTCCCCCTACTCCTCCACTCCTTCTCTAAGACGGGGGAGCCCCCACTGAGTATCACCCTTCCCTGGCACATCAAGTCACTGCAGAACTAGCCTTCTCCCACTGAGGCCAGACAAGACACCCTAGTAGGCAGAATGGGATACATAAACAGGCAACAGATTCAGGGATAGACCCTGCTCTAATTGTTGAGAGACCCACATAAGGACTAAGTTACAAATCATCTACATATCTGCAGGGGTCCTTGTTCCAGCCCATGTTTGCTCTTTGGTTGGTGGTTCAGTCTCTGGAAAGCAGAAAGAACATGGCTAACCTCATTCTATTAGCCACAGTCACCCAGATACATAAACCACACAAAGACTCAACAAAGGAAGAGAATTTCAGATCAATTTCCCTTATGAACATTGATGCAAAAGTACTCAATAAAATCCAAGAACACATCAAAGACATCATCCACCATGATCAAGTAGGCTTCATCCCAGGGATGCAGGGATGGTTCAATACACAAAAATACACCAACATAATCCACCATGTAAACAAACTGAAAGAAGAAAAACACTTGATTATCTCATAAGATGCTGAAAACTCCTTTGATAAAATCCTACACCCCTTCATGTTAAGTCTTAGATCAGGAATTCAAGATATATACCTCTACATAATAAAGATAATCTACAGCAAGCCAATAACCAACATAAAATTAAATGGTGACAAACTTTAAGCAATTCCACTAAAATCAAGGACAAGGCAAGGCTGTTCACACTTTGTATTTTTTCAATATAGCATTTAAAGTTCTAGCCAGAGCAATAAGGCAGTTGACAGAGATCAAAGGGACACAAATTGGAAAGGAAGAAATCAAAGTATTGCTATTCACAAATGTTAATGATATCTGTCTGTGTGTGTGTGTGTGTGTGTGTATGTGTGTATGTGTGTGTGTATCCCAAAAAATTTTACCAGAGAACTCCTATAACTGATGCACTCCTTCAGCAGCTGGATACAAAATTAACTCAAAAAGATCAGTACAAAATTTACTAATTGGATTATTTGGTTTGCTGATGTCCTTTTTCTTGATTTCTTTATATATTTTGGGTTCTAGCCCTCTGTCAGATGTGGGGTTGGTGAAAACCTTTTGCTATTCTGTATGCTGTAATTTTGATCTATTGATAGTTTCCTTTACCTTATAGGAGCTTTTTACTTTCATGAGATCACATTTATTAATTGTCCATCTTAGTGCCTTTGTGATTTATGTTCTGTTCAGGAAGCTGTCTCCTGTGCTAATGTATGGACTGGGAGTGGGAGGGGATGGGGAAAGGGGGAAATCAGTGTGCAATGGGGGTGGAGAGGGAGAATACTGTGAGAGACAACTGGAATTGGGGGACATTTCAGGGCTGAGGTAGAAACTTAATGCAATTGAAACTCCCTAGAATCTATGATGGTGACCCTAGTGAAGACCTCTGGTAATGGAAGATAGGTAGAGTAAACTGGCTATCTTAAGCAAGGCTTCTACTGATGGGACTGGGACATCAGCCCAGCCATAAAACCTTCAACCTATTATTTGTCCTGCTGCAAGATGTGCTGGGGTAATGGTGGTACAGAACTTGTGGGAGTGGCCAGCCAATGACTGTGTCAACTTGAAGCCAATGTCATGAGAGGGAGCCCATACCTTACACTGCCTGGATGATGAGGAAGCAGAGGGTCAATCATCAATAGAACCAAACATAACTACCAAAAAAAGTCAATTAAATTATTTCTAATGATACTCTGCTGACTGGAGCCTAACATAGTAGGCATCAGAGAAGATTCATCTAGCAACTGATAGGAGTAGATGCAGAAACCTTCAGTCAAACATTAGGAATAGCCCTGGAGAGCCTGATATGGATGTCTCCTCAGAGGTCTTCAAGAGTCTGACATATTCAGAGGCAGATGCTCACAACTAGCCATTGAAGTGATCATGGGGTTCTCAATGGAGGAGTTAGAGTGAAGACTGAAGGAGCTGAAAGGATTTGTGGCCCCATGAGGAGAGCAACAATACCAACCAACCACAGCTCCCAGGGTCTAAACCACCAGCCTGGGAGCACTTATGGAGGGATCCAGGGCCTTAGCTGAATATATAAGAGTGGAGGGCCCTGCTGGGCACAGGTGGAAGATGAGATCCTTGACCTCATGAAGGCTGGACGCCCCAGGGGGTGGGAGTTTTGAGGGTGGGGAGGTGGGAGTGGGGGGGTAGATAGAGGTTACATCCACAAAGAAGAAGGAGGAGGTGTGAGGGGATTGGGGGTTCCTGGGTGGGTGGGGGATGGGGTAAGGGGACAACATATGAAATGTAAATAAAACATCCAATAAAAAAATTAAAAAAAAAAAAAAAAGGAATAGCCCTGGGAATCCCTTAGAAGAGGGGGAACGAGGATTGTAGGAGCTGGAAGGGTCAAGAACACCACAAGAGCACACAGCTCACAGGACCAACTAACCAAGGGTCATAGGAGCTCATGACGACTAAACTGGCAGTCAGGCGGCCTGTATGGGACTGACCTAGGCCCTCTGCACATATGTTGCATTCATGTAGCTTGGTGTTCTTGTGAGACTCCTAACAGTGGGAGCAGGGCTGTCTCTGACATTTTTTGCCTGTTTTATGGACCTTTTTCCTCCTACAGGGTTGCCTTGATGAGCCTTCATAGGATATATGTGCCTACTCTTATTGTAGCTTGTTATTTGATGCTAAGTTAATATTTCTGGGAGGTCTGCTCTTTTCTAAAGGGAAACAGGAAGGGTGGATCTAGGGGAAAGGGAAGGTGGAGGGGTTAGTGCAAATAGAAGAGGGAGAGAAAACTGTGACTGGAATATAATATATGAGAGAATAAAAAGAAAACCCAAATAAAAACAAATAGACCTAATAAAACAAAGAGTAAATAAAACAAATAAAAATATGGATTGTTTTTGGCCAACTACTCCTGCTTATGTGGCCTGCCCTAGAATGTGGTAGTATACTCAGTGAGACTCCATTGGAGAAACAAAGATTTTTCCCTTTCATAGATGGTATCAGTTACAAATAGCTTCTTGCTTAGAGGTGGAACTCTAAAACTACTTCTTCTTTCCCATGCAGGGATTTCGTCAGGTTTGAAAATGTGCAGGTCTCGTGCACGTTATCACAGCCTCTGTGTGTTCATATGTACATCATTGCTGTTTCTTTGGAGTCCTCCACCACCTCTGGCTCTGACAAACTCTCTACTATCTTTTGTGTATAGGTTCTTGAGCCCTGATGGGGAAGGTTTTTAATGAAAGCATCTCATCCAAGACTGAGTACTCCAAAGGGTCTCACTCTCTATGTATTGTCCAGTTGTGGGTATCTGCATTTGTTCTCATCTGCTACAAGAGAAGCTTGCGGGATAATGTCTGAGCAAGGCACCAATCTATGAATATAGCGAGACATCATTAGGAATGAAACCATTTTATGGACTGGTTACTTTATGTTGAGCCATTCATGAAAGATATCACATGGACACCTCCCCAAATATTGCAAGCTATTGCCTACTTGATATTTTGAACCTATTGCTGAAGACAGCACTTCTGTCATCAAACACAGAGAAGTCAAGTTGGGCATATAACTACAGGAAACAGAGACTGCTAGATGTCCCTGGGTGAGGTTGTACCCAAGGGTGTACTTCCCCTTTTCTGGGGGCTCAAGAGGAATGGGATTTTTAAGGGTGGTATTGGAAGGATAGGGCAGAGGAGGCTGTGATTGGGGTATAAAATGAATTTTAAAATAAATTGTTACAAAAAGAAAAAGAAATCAAAGTGAGAAGTCAAGCTGGTACCCAGATAGAAGGTTCACTTAGCATTCATGGTTATGGAAGATCCTCTTTATACTTCCAGAACAGAAAAGTAATCATTAATACTATCCGGCTACAAACTCTGACATCTACAACTGTGACCTATCTGGAAGATGTATTGGTACAATAATAGCACAAGTGTTATTGGAGTAACCAACCAATTTGTGACCACATTTATGGCCCATTCCATGAGGTGGAACCCATACCCAGCACTGATAAAGTGGCCAGGAACCTGAGACTAGATGAACCATTAGCCTAGAGGAACCCTAATACTGTTATTCTGCTAAAAGAACACAGCAATAAAACTACACTTGTATTTGAGCCTCAGAACAGAAGTCTTTATGCGTGGCAAGTTTTCTGGATGAAGGTGAGGAGGAATGACTGGGTGACGGAACAAATTAGCTGCCATGCCTCTCCCTTAGGATCAGAACCCTAGTTGAATATATTATACCATTTGTTAATCTCACTAGGGTTTTGTCCTCATCATCATGATTGTTTGTATTGTTTTGTTTTGTTTTGCCATGTTTCTGATGCACCCATATGCCCTTGTGTTCTGATTTTATTTGTTATGTTCATACATGATAATATTTGCTTGTATAAGTAACTTATTTACCAGTCTGCCTCTCACAGTTTATACTGGGCAGGTAGTATTTGTTTACCTGTGCAAAGACGACACAGGCTTATTCTGTATCTTCATTTGTGCTCAAAACAGAGCAAGCTGCTGTTCCATAAGATAAATTCACTCAGGGAAAGGTATTTCCAGAAAGCTACTATGCTATCTATGTGATGTGAAGTCACTTAGTTCAGGGCATGACCTGATGGCATTCATCTGATATATGACGGATTTTAATCGAACAGTACAGCACTTGATTCTGATCAGATCTCATTGTTCTGGAGTATTTCTCATCACCTAGCATACAAAGTGAAATTTCCATTTGGAAGCTTGGCAGAGACTCCTCAAAAGTTCAGGCTCATCATCAGTACTGGCCGTTGCAGCTGCAGATTCACCCCAAGGGTTCATCAAATGATGGGAACATCTCCAAGTCAACCAGTTGGAGATACATAAGAGAAGGGATTGTGAGTTGAATGTAATCGTTCTAGCTATTTATGGATTTTCCTCCCAGTCTGTTAGTGATACATGATTATATCCTTTGGACAGGTGTCATGGGAAAGACCATGCCTTGACAGAACCATAGCCATGTTTCAACGGGACATTTCACAGATTTGGAATCTGAACTCATGAGGTTTAATGTGGCTCTTACATCACAAATGACTGTTTGGAATTGTGAGAATTTGGAATTGATGATGGAAGCCTACGGAAATAGACTATTGATAATTGAACTATTCTGTTGAATGAACAGATTATTGTTTGAGATAAATTTATCTATAGGATTTTCATAAGGGCACAAGCAAATATAATGAGGTTCTTTGTCATTTACATCTCATTAGGCCATTGAGAGTGTGCTGAAATCCATAACTACTAGTCAAGAACGTTCACTGGAGTGACACAGAAAGCAGCTGACCTGCACTCTCTTCACTTTATGTAATGCCCACTGAACACAAAGTACTCTCTAGGCATCGATTTCTATGTTTTAATGATATAGGTTTCAAAACACTGTAGCAATTTTTTGAGAAAGATATCATGATTATCACATGAATAAATGAGGAAGGTGAGACTTGATGTGAGTAACCTTCCATAAACAAAGCAGAAAGGTTTCATCAGACATCATTCAATACCAAAGGAACTAGTGTCAGAGGCTGTGTTATTGGATAGATGCTCTTAGTGTTATTTTAGTTATTTCATTCCTGTCGGGAGAAAGAGCAATTTATCACATCTCTGTGTTCCTGTGAATGTATAGGTGCCTTCAAAGCACAGGGGTTAACACCAGGAATCTTCCTCAATTGCTCTCCTCTGGTTTTTTTTCCCTTTCTTTTCCTTTTTAAATTTTTTTCTTTTTTGAGACAGAGTTTCTCACTGAATCATAGTTCACTGAGGGGGATTAGCTGGCTAGCAATCTTCAAGTCTCCACCTAGCTTGGTACCTTCACCCTGTCTTGGATTGCATATGTGATCTACCATGCCTGTCTTTTTACACGGGTTCTGGAGATGCTAAAACTGAGCACTACTATAGCAAAGAAGACATCTTCTCAGCCTAGGTGCTGTGTTCTCAATGGCTGTGCTATGATGACACTGACATATTAATAATATATTCAGGAGAGATGATGGAGAGAAGATGGTGACTTTGAGGAGTTTCACATAGAGGTTTACTTCTCAACTTTGTTGTCTGAAATCAGTGGAAAGGGGAGGGCAAGCACTACAATCTTCAGAGGAATCTAAAAATTTATCTAATGTCTAAAATAAACCAATTGGGATCCCATAGGTAACCATTTTGGTGATCACTATATTCCAATTACAAGAAACTTGGTATTGTTTAATGGAATATATAATAAAAAATACCAGAAAGGATATATTGTAATGTTATTTTCAACAAATTCTAACTAAATTAGCATATATTGATATTTGTCTCTAACAATGTGCTATGCAAATGTAAGAAAGACTTTCAATATATTGAAATGAATGAGATTTTAATTTCCATCTGTGAGCTTTATTTTGCTGAGCTAAAATTCTTTTTTTTTTTTGAGACTAAAACACAGACTGACTGTTGTCCTTCAAAAGCATACTACTGAAAGCAAGTACAAGTGAGAAAATAAAGATTTCTAACAAGGTTAATAAATCTAAAAATATCATTGAAGACAGTGGTGGAAATAATAGTCTGATGAGTTTTAAAATTGTTTACTCCAGGCATACTTGAGAGAGAGAGAGAAAGAGAGAGAGAGAGAGAGAGAGAGAGAGAGAGAGAGAGAGAGAGACAGAGACAGAGACAGAGACAGAGACAGAGATAAGCTGTGTAATTTAGAAATCTAGAAATATATAAGATGCCAAAGTAAAAATTGAGTTTTGGTGACTATAGTTTCTTATATGAAGATAATTATTTTGCCTTATTTGTCCCTAAATTATTCTTCAACTCATTTTCCAATCAAATTAGCTTATTTCATTTTAATGTGCTGCTTTCCTCTTCTGAGTCATAAATGGTCACTTAATTCCACAATGCCCAAAGCATCCATATATTAAAAGCAGCTGATATGACACACTTAGTTTCTAGGTTAGAAAATCTCTTTTATTTTGTGATGAGGTGGCCTCCATGTTGTGCTTCCAGACAGGTGAAAATCTATTCCTATTTCCTGCTCATGTACTGGGTGTCCCTTGCTTCCCTTTAGCATTCAGAGAAATTCCATATTTACTTATTTTGTCACATTAAAAACAGTGATTTTTGCTTAATGGTGTAGCTCAGTGATATAGAACCCTGTGAAGCTCTAAATTTCATGTCCAACATTGCAAAACCAATTAAATAAATAACAATATTTTTTTGAACAATAATATTAGTTTGTCCCCAAACTAGACAGAAAACCTGGTAGAAAGCTCTCTGTAGAAATACCTTTATGTCCTTATGTCTTGGAGAATTTTCAAAAATGTCACATCATGAAATCTTTGAAGGAAGTGTGCTACATAGAACATGCTTGTATCCTAACACTTATGAGGATAAGGCAAGAGTATAAAGAATTGAAGGCTAGCCTGGGCTAAAGAGTAGAATGGTGTCAAAAAAAAAAAACCAACAAATAAGCAACCAGATAATGTGTGACTATAACATGCTAGCAACAAACAACATCCTTGTCAAAAGAAACAAAGAAAAGTGGCAATGAATTCTATGGGCTATGAAAGGCTTCTCTTTTTTATTGGCTATTTTATGTATTTATGTATTGATGTATTTACATTTCAAATGTTATCACCTTTCTGGGTTTCCCCTCCAGAACTCTCCTATCCCATCTCTCTCCCCCTGCTTCTTTGAGGGTACTTCCCCTTCCACCTATCTACTCCCACCTTACTGCCCTGGCATTCCCCTACACTGGAACATCCAGCCTTTACAGGATCAAGGGCTTCTCCTATTGATTCCAGAGAATGTCATCCTCTGCTACATATGTAGCTAGAGCCATGGGTCTCTCCATGTGTACTCTTTGGTTTAGTCCCTGGGAGCTCTGGGTAGTCTGGTTGGTTGATGTTGTTGTTCCTCCTATGGGGTTGAAAAATCCCTTCACAAACAACTAACAAGTGCCTAGTTGTCAGGATACATTTTCCAAAAGAAACCACTCAGTGTAAAATTGAACGAATGTTTCACAGAAAGACATGTTCATTAAATACATAAAATTGCCAAACAGTAAGAAAAATGTAAAATTGAAAGCATTTAAATGGCATTTAGTCTTTTTAAATGACAAAAATTTCATACTAATTTTATAAGAAGGAGATGCCTTCAAATTGCCTTTACCTGTAAAAAAGATAGCAGTAATCCTAGAAAATAATTTGCTGCTAAATTAGTACATTTAAATATGTAAAGTACCCACAGAACACTTCTATCACTAGAATATATACATACATACATGCATACTCATACACAGATGTTTTTGACATACATGCCAAAATGTGCATTGGAATTTTTTTATACCTTAGAATAATAGAACTCTGGCTATTTCTGCCCATTTATTTTATCAACAATGAGATATAAAAATATGTGTTTTGTTATACCTCCATTGATGACTACCTCTATGAATATATTGTATTTTTTCTTTTGTATACCTGGTATATTTGAAAATTTAAAACAAGTAAACACAATAATGTAAACAGGAGAACATTGACAGAGGTTGTGAGAAAGCTGTCTGGCTATAATTAATATTTTGTTTGAGAAGAGGTAGATAATATTAAATTATTCATTAAATTTCTCAATGTCTATCACTTTGTAACCTTCCTAAAGTCTTACTGGGTTATTGGGTACATGGTAGAATATCTTACTGTACAATGAATGCAATGAAAGTTGATTTCAGGTCCAGGGAAAATTATAGACTGGATGAGTGATATATATTTGCCCTTGAGCTGAGCGTCAATCCCATCTATAGCATTCTTGGGATGATATGACTACCTTCGTGATGCAAGGCCTATAGCTTGGTTGCTCAGGCCAACAAGATCTGGTTGACTCCAAGATTCTTTCTTCCCTGTTCTTGTCACTGCCATGTCCAGTTCAGAAATCTAGATTAATGTGGGCCTTATTACATAACCATCAGCCACCGTGCTTCCTGAAGCAAGTTAAATGGTGTGTTCTGGAGATCTTCAGTGTGAGATGGTTGCAGGCAGCTATCTCCATGGCTTAGCCACATGTAAATACAACTGCATTCTACTCTTACAGATTTTATACTGTAGAATGCCTTATTATATACTGATTATAAGCTCCTAATCTTTTTAAAATCAGATACTCACCTGATATATTTTATTGCTTAAAAGATTTTCTTTCTCTCCAAAATATTTGCTGTGTAAATAATTTAGTCACTCTAAGCATTAGTACATGACTAAGATTAATACTAGAAGATGTTTTCTTTGATTGAGCTGAGTACCAAACCTAGGATCTTATGCTTCCTATGGATGTGCTCTACCACCAACCTGTAATTGTTAATTTTTTTTTTCAAGACAGGGTTTCTCTGTGTAGCTCTGGCTGTCTTACAACTCACTCTGTAGACGAGGCTGGCCTCAAACTCTGTAATTGTTATTTTTAAGCATTTAATATTGGAAATTTCTATGCATGACAGGATCAGAATTTATATAATGCTTCTGAAAAGTTTTTTATTCACTACTCTAGGCAATCATAGCAATTTTTAAGATTTATCAAAAATATATTATGTTCATGTATGTGTTCTGCATGAAATTTATGTGTGCTACATATGTACAGGTTCCCAAAGAGGCCAAAGGGCATGCAATCCTGTGGAACTAGAGTTACAGACTGTTGCAAGCCACTGATGTGGGCGCTGGAAACTGAACCCTGGTAATCAGCCAGATCAGGAAGCATTCTTAACTGCTGAACCCTTTGTTCAACCATTCTCAAACATCTTCAAACAGCACAAACATACGTTTGTAATGACTGATTCATTAGTTAAATTCTGTGTCATATTACACATGACATGTAACACATGACATGTGACAAGTAATACAGAAAACTCTGAAACTAAACACAGGTATTACGGAGGAAAGAGCAAAAGAGACAGAATAATATCTGATCACAATTCTGAAGTTTCTCCTGGAAGCCCAGTGATATAAGAGCCAGCAGGATATCTTGTATGTAGGTACCCAGACACAGTCTACTATAGCTGATCCCAAAGAACTACACAGTCACTACATTCCCTGTTCAACCTTACTTTGGATCACTTACTACCTTTCTTCTTCCAATATCAGGGAGTTGATTCTTCTTGAGAGACCACAGCGTCAGCCCTCATAGCAAACGACAATGTGTGGGAGCAGTGGTTTTAGGCTCCCAGGTCTTAACAATATGAAAACAAAGCCAACAATAACAACAAACGTAGAAGGAAGGAAGCACAGAAGTGAGAAAGCTTGGTCAATCATTCTGCCTCTAGTATATGTAGACTACATTTAAATAATGATAATTTAATAAAGTCACACAATTATATAATTATTTAGTAGTATAATTTAATAATAATACATACTTGCATGATTATTGATGTACTGATATAATCAATCTCTGAAGTAAAAGCTTTTAGAACAAAAGGCCTTGCCTTAAAAGATTTGATATATAGATTTATACTTTTCTATCTTCCTTTATTTTGATTTTCTTCTTTCGTCTTAAAACTATTACATCTGTAACAAAGTCAGCTAGTACTTCCTGTGCTGAAATCCTTGACGCATTGAAAGTATAGAACTGTAATTCTGTAGCTGTTGTTTTTATTAT
>NW_021604682.1:3598238-3634559 GCF_004785775.1 Grammomys surdaster | reverse complement strand
GCATTGAAAGTATAGAACTGTAATTCTGTAGCTGTTGTTTTTATTATGTGGTGTAGGTTTAATTATTTATAAATTAATTCTCATACTTTTTAAATTAAAGAGTGGGTATAAATTAAACACTGTATGATAAACTAATGTCAATGCTATGCCCATTAATTAGTGTAACTTGCCATAAGGCAGCCAAGCTGTTCTAGTAGAAAGAGACATTCCTCCAAACAAGTATGCTTTTGAGTCTTCTGTGTTTTGGTAATTCTTACTATCCATCCCGGAACTCAGATCGGAAATGTGCTTTCTTATGGTTTCCTCCATCTACATGTTCTTTGCTTTTGTCTGTGTTTTATAATTTATTCTTAGCTTTTTCTAAGTGTCAAGATGGGACAGACATTTGAGTTCATGGACATTATTCTGAACTCCTGTCCTGTTGCATTTATTTAGATTATGGCAACTGATATCTTCCAAAAGCTACCCAACTAATGGTAGAAACATAACCGAACTTTAATGGGGAAAATAAATCAAGAGGATACCACGTCTAGCAGCACAGGAATGTGAAACAATCTTAAGAGATCGACACGATGTTGCTTATACTTCAAACATTCTGAGAAGGTGCATTTTTGGTCCTTCATCAACTCCAGCATTATAGGCTAGTGAGACATGCACAGGAAATGAAGAAACCTCCACTGATGTTTCTAAAGCTTTAGATATTCCAAGAAGGTCTGTTCTCGGTCTTTATACTGTGGCTGTCTTTCCTAATCATAGGGGAAAATTGACTCATAGTGTTGTGTTTTATAAAAAAAGAAAAAGAGAGAAGGGGTATGTTTGGTGAAGGCATGGCATGGTTCGGGGGAAGGGGGTGCCTCTACCAGTCCATGCTGAGGCATCCCTTCCCCCTGAGAGACAAGCCACATCACAAATACAGTATGGGATAGTTTATTTAGAGCATGTGGAGGGGAGTTGAGGGAAGGAGGGAGAGGGAGGGTGGGGGAGGGAGAGGGAAATAGAGAAGGAGGAGTAGAGGCTAGCCATGAACACGTGGAGATAGAGTGGGAGGGGAATGGAGAGAGAAGGAACAAAGGAAAAAGAGGGGAAGAGAGCAAGAGAATGAGGAAGGGCCAAGCAGCACTTTTTATACTGAGTCAAGCACACCTGGCTGTTGCCACGTAACTTTGGGGTGGGGCTTAGAAGAAATGCTAACATGTAGTACTTTGAATGATGGCTAATATGAAGAAAGACCATGAAGATTAAAGACTAGGAGCAACACAATTTTAATAAAGTGATTCTCTGGTCTTACTCAATGTGTAAAATGTGAGATCTGCAAATGTAATGAAATGAAGCATAGTCTTACCCCACAAGGCCCAACAAACAGCAGTAACACCTCAAAGTTCTAGTCAAATATAAGGTTCTTATTTAAAAATGAGCCTTGGGTGGATGGGCTTGTAGTCGGACACTTGAAAATATCATGGCTCTGTGCTATGGCCATTTCAGTTTTTGTTATAGTTGTGCATGTTTCAACCTAAGGTTGGAATACACTTGCCAGGGAGAATTTTCTTTCTGCTCAGAATGGATTGCACCAGATCACTGACTAAAATTGACTTCCATTTTGCTCTCTGAGATGGTTAAGATGCAGGGAGAAATTATTTATTGAATGGCATAATGTCAGGCTTAAGCTGGTCACATACACAGATATTATTAACACTTTGCTTCTCTGGTGTCATATGGAGAGAAGATAAATTTATTTGGGGATGACAATTCCATGCTTAGACTTGTCAGCAGTGACTTTCTGGACTGTTGACCTTGAGAAAGTTATTATGAGCTACTGTGTCCAGGGAACCCCTGGGAAGACATTTTAAAATGAATAAGGAAACAGTGAACAGTCTGTGTTCATGGATATTCTACCACTTTCCTGGTCTTTCTATTTCTATAACTTTCTGCTCCAGTCCCTGTCTGATCTTAGCTCAATGTTCCCTTTTTAATGCTAGAACCTCAAAGTTAATTCTCTGTAGCATAAAGAATGAAGAGCCTCATGGTTGGCCAAGACGCAGACAATGAGCAACAATCATCAGCCCTGAACAAAACATTGTATCATCCCCTCTAAGACTCAGGGAACATTGTAGAAGAGGGGAGAGAGAAGTACATTAGGAGCGGTAAGGTAAGAGTAAAGGATTACAAAAGGTCAGACTCCAGAATCATTGCAATAATTAATGTATCTATCTACACTGGACCCTCACAAGGCCGGCCCTGCCATCATTGTCAAGGAAATGGGAGGGGCTCATTGGGTCTTATTCTTTACTGCTGAACTATGGACTTTTGACAGAGTCCCTGAAAGAAGGAACAAGCATTTTTCGTTTTATACAAATTCCTAAGCTAACTGACTGCAAAAGGTGCTTCTAAAAACATTACCCTATTCATACTAACTTGACACAAGCTAAAGTCATCTGAGGGGAAGGAACTGCATTTAAGAAAATGCCTCCTTTAGATCACACTGCATACAATCCTGTAGGACAATTTATTTATTAGTGATTGATGTGGTAGATCCCAGCCCATTACGGGTGGTCTCATCCCTGGGCTCGAGGTCCTGGGTTCTGTATGAAGGCAAACTCCATGTGGAGTAAGCCAGTAAGCATCATTCCTCCATGGTCACTGTATCTGCTCCTGCCTCCAGGTTCCTGTCCTGCTTGAGTTCCTGTCCAGACTTCTTTTGATGATGAACAATGGTATGAAAGTGTAAACCAAATCATCCCTTTCCTCTCTAAGTTGTTTCTTGGTCATCTTCTTTACCGCAGCCATAGAAACCCTAACTAAGGCACTGCACTGATGAACTCAGTGGGTCACAAAAACAGAATGAGTAGTTAGTGAGAGATATTCGTGGTGAGCTGGTGTAGATAGGAGAAGAAGGAGGTAGGAGGCAAGAGTGGTCATCATGAAACATATACATGTAAAATGCTTTTTAATTAATAAAAATTAACTATTAAATATCATAATGGAAAAGCATTGCTTACGTTCAGCTACCTGTATAAAGTCAAACTTCAAATGCCAGTCGCAGGAAATACATTTCTTCTTCTCCCTCCAACAGCTTCCCTGCTTGTGTATGAATAAAAAAATAATGAACACATTGTTAAATATCAACACATTCCTCCAAGCCACAGAAATAAAAATAAATTCATACTTTTCTGTTTAAATAAAGGAAGATAATATGCCAACATGCTAACAGGTAAATCTGGCAGGTTAATTTCTTGAAATATTTCACACCTGTAAAACAGTGTTATCAGTAATTAAAGGATTATCTTTTTTTCTTTTAGTCAACAGCTTGCTTTTTTTTTTAATGAAAGCTTAGGCATGTTCATAATTGGCTAGTGGTAAATAATTCTATTTAAACAAGCAAAGTAGATTTAAACAAAGACTGAGGGTCTTCCTCCTTGGAGAATGTGATCTTAAATACCAGAGTCGGTCCAGAAGCTGTGAGTCAATTTGTTAAACAATGGCTGAGCATTTTCTAAAAAAAAAAAAAAAAAACCTCATTAAGAATAATTAGAAAACAAAATAACAAATTAGTTTTAGGAGCATCTTGGATCTAAACTGTGTAGCTGCTTCTCATAATGTGCTTCCAACTCTGTGCTGCTCTTGGACACATCTTTTTTTTTCTTTACTTTTAAATTTTTCATATCTAAGAAAACTCAGTGGAATTTTTAAAATTATTTTTAGGAAGTATTAAATAGAGAATAAATAATATTGAGGGAATAGTGGAGTATTTGGAGGGAAATGGGATTAGAATACATCTCACCAAAGTGTGTGCGCACACACACACACACACACGTACTCTCTTTGTCTCTCTCTCTCTCTATATATATATATACATATATATATGTATATATCTATATATATACACACACATATATATGTGTGTGTGTGTGTGTTTAATGTATTTAAATATACATGTATATATAAATATATATGTATATTTTAAAATATAACCACTTAATATATAAAATGTTTCTTGTATATATTGTGTCAGGGCCAACCATTGGGAACTAGATACCCAACTCTTCTATTCTTCCCTGGGGAAGTCTATTTATCCATCCTCATGATTCCTTAACCCCTTGTATTTCTTTGTGTAGGATTAGGGCAGGAAAATTCCTTCTCTTCTGGCTCTTACAATCTTTCTACGCCATCTTTCCCAAATATGCCCCAATTATTGGGTGTGAGAATTGTTTGGTAGATGTATCTATCCATTTGGACTTGGTTCCACAGCTATGAATTCTGATTGTCTGTGGTCTTCTGTAGTGATCTCTTTAAAAATTCAAAATAAAACAAAAGAATGAAGACAATTTAGATAACGTGTCAGAATAAGTTTAACAATGTAATTAATCTTCAGGAAATACTTTAGGTTAAAGGTAAGATCTTTTTAAAGATAAAGCTTTTGTAAAGCGTTTTAGGAAAAGCTTTAGTAGAGATGCCCCATCTATTTGATATTAAACAATAGATTTCATATATCAAAGCAAAGTATGCCTCACCAGGAGTCAGTTTGAAATGACTGAACTAGAGATCGGATGAGTGAGTTTTATATTTTTTCTCCTCTGAGATAAAAATTGACTAATTCAACAACTGTGTTAAATAATGATAATAAGTTAACCATTGGTGAATCTCAAATGATTCAGATAATTATATGATGCTGATAAGGACATGAATTGTATATGTTATAAAGTGACAGGAGCTGTGATCAAGACTGGGGCTATTGCCTGTCTTGAGTTACAGTATATGACATCATCCATGTTTCCCAGAGTCTTAGCTTCTGAAACCTTTATGCATCCTTTCTTTAAAGTATACTGTAACAAAATTGTGATACATGTTTAAACATATCCTCACTGCTCCAGGAAACCTTACTCTGTAACATTGTTTAAGGCCAGACAATTAGATAATTGTGGTATTTGTGTCGGTTCCAGCTTTTGTTTCAAATCCACCACTTCTTCCCACTCAGAGTGTCCTGAACAGGTTGGGTATTCAGGATCCCAATCTGGCTAGGAAAGAGTGCCATGGTACGGGGGAGAGAAATCAAAAGCCTTCTCTGAGGATCTTAGTGTTACAGCTCTTTAGACAAGACCTTCTCTGATGGTCTCCAATGAAATGGCTCTCTTAGATAATTTTAGCTTGTGTGCCTATCTTTATTGGGGTGGGCTTGAACTCATACACTTTATTCAGCATAAACCATGGGCATATATGAATATTGGAGAGTGGAAAGGAGATCTTCGTTCATTGGCTAAGGGTTAAAGTGTTGGGAATGCCTTGTTTGCTTGGAGAAACATTCCAGGAATCTCAGATACTTGTTGGGCAGGTTCTTATGGGGGCATTGAAAGAGGAAGTGGAACTTGTGGGTTTGCCAAGGACTACTCAACCTTTTCCGTGTATTGGGTATGGGAGGTCAGGCTCCCCAGACAAGGACAGAGAAAGGGAAGCCCTGCTGGTAAAGAGAGTTCACCATTTTGTACAGAGTTCAGAGAAGTTATTTGGTCATGGTTGACTTCAAACTTAATGAGCAGGGTTTCCCCACAGATAGTCAGTGTATGAAGCTCAGGTAGAAATTATGAATAATTGGTAGCAAGTAAGCATTATCTTCCCCTTTTACTGAAATGGAAATATGTCCTCTGGTTATGAAGATAGCAACTATCCTGTGTTTATAACAACTAATGAGTTTGCCATCCTTTCCCCATTTCATGTTCTTAAGAGTGTTTTGAAGATTAAAAAGGAAAATGGTAAAGTTAACATATAATAGGGTCTCATCCATAAGGTAGACCATAGGGAGTATATAAAAGGTTTAGAGTTTTACTAGGTTTTGTCATTGGGATTCTGATCATCTCAAATGATCTGTATTTTTGCAGTGATGCAGGCAGAGAGTTTACAAGAGTATGCATCAGGGAATCTTACCTAGTCAGGGGCCAGAGAAGGTTTTCTTGGCAAAGTTAGGCACATGCTGACATCTGTAGAAGTTGTAAATAGGTCACAACGAATAAAAACAGGAAATCACAAAACAGGGCTTGTGGGTAGCTCTGGATGAAAGGGAAATTGCTAAGGGGGAAAAAAGCTGGATGTTAACCTTTGGTTAGGACATCTATTAAATGAGTTTGAGAGGTCAGAGAAGATTGTATGTTGTAGCATCTGGTGGGCCATACAACATTTTTTTATTTTTTTTCTCTAAAATAACACTGTATGTTGAGTTCTAGGTCATAAAAATATTTAGTTGTAGCTCATATAAAATGACTGATCATTTCAACAATATTTTATCAATTCCTTGAGAATTTCATAGCATATATTTTGAACATATTCATCTCGCCTCCCGTAGGCATAGGCAAATTCACTCAGGAGGTGGCTCACAAATATGGCTGTGTACTTCCCAGTGTGATTGAGAGGTATGAGCAGCTTGAACTGGGACAAAGTAACAACTGATTTTTGATTTTGGAGTTCTGCTTTGAAATGACAAGTGCAGACATTGTCTGGTGAATGGAACTCCCAGGAAACTGGTGGGGAAAACAGTGTGCCAGTCATTGACACTCAGGTGACAGGTATCACATCAGTATACCACCAAAGTGAATAGCTCTGAATTTCATTGCAACTACATTGCTTGATACTAAAGAAAAATTTTACAATTGGGTGGTTTTCCCTGGCTGCCTCCTCTTGTGGGTGACTATCTCAGTTAGCACTTGAGCTGAGTGGTCCTTGGGCAACAGTCCAACCAGAACATCTTGAGGTTTGATTCTCAGTCATGCCACTGCATGCCACGCTAGGACTCCCTTCTGATCCTCAAGCCAACCAGTGACCCATGATCATTGAGGGACACATGGTGTATACTTAGTATAATGGCACATATCTAGAACAAGCTACCTTGATATTCAGGTATTGGCACTCATATCTTACACTTAATAATAATAATACATTAGGTGTCAGAAATGTGTAAGGCCCTAAGCAGTTGGCATTTCTCAGCATGAGTGATCAATATATGGTTTACCCAGGACAGCGAAGACTAAAGAGATGGAAAGGGCCCATTTCGCAGGTCTACACATCACCAGCAAACTCACCCTCCTCACAGCAATGGATTCTTAACAGGCTATAGAGAAAGGACAGGGAAATTCCAAATTGCTTCTTAGTGGTCCCTCTGACTTCATTGAGTATATCTTGCACTGAATAAATCCTTGCCTAGTCCGTCCAAAATTACTCTCTTCTCAAGACAATTCTAAATAAACATATTAAACTCTTTTCCTGAATTTCAGAGCTAATTATACTTTCATGAATGCACCATTTCAAAACAAACACTTGAGCTGCTTTGAATAATGTTATTAATAGGTTATTTGTCTGACAAGCTTCCCTTCATTAGTGTTCTATGTTTAAAAATAATAAAATTAAAATAAGCTTAGACCAATCCTGAAGTATTGGTTGGATGTGGTAATTCATTGGTAAAAAATGAGAACTTCTTAGAGGATCTAACCTTAAGGAATTTGAGTTAAACATTTACTTTGTGACTTTTTTTTTTAACTACTGAGGGGACAGTAAGTTTGGACAATTCTGTTGGAAACATGGTAGACAAGATATTGCAGGTAGGCAGACCACTGTTCACAGAAAACCAACAGTATTCTTTTGGAAGCAGCTCTTGTTGGGCATAGACTTAGTCTGAAGGCAGCTCAAGGAGATGTAGGTTAATGATACTTTCCCAAACAGGGAATGAACTCAATGAAATATATGTTTGAAGATTCCTAAAAGAGGTCATGCTCCTTCAAAGTCCTAAAAAAAAAAAATTAAAGATGGCTATAAAGAACAGGAAAGCAAGCAATCTCCCAGAAGATTAAAGCATCAAACAGATATGTTCACATATGTCTAGGAAGTAACCCATGAGCCAGGGACTGTGGGTCAAGTAGGACTGGGTATAAAAGTCTCTCTCTCTCTCTCTCTCTCTCTCTCTCTCTCTCTCTCTCTCTCTCACACACACACACACACACACACACACACACACACACACACACACTTTCTACTTTTTTGGATTGGTTTTGGTTTTAACTGTGTAATATCTGTCATTTCATCAAAAATTTTTATTACATTTTAATTTACCTTTGTTTGCTTGTTTGTGTTTATGTGTGAACACATGCCATGCACGTCATCACATGTATACAGATGTCACAGGACAACTTGTGGGAGTCAGCTCTCCCTTTCACCAAGGGTGTCACAGATATAGCTCCCAGCTGAGTCATCTTGCTGGTAGTCTACCTTCTGTGGTAGCTTACTGGTGAGAAATTAGGATTTACCTGTTAACCTCTTCCTCTGTCTTCCTCCATCCCCCCGACTCATAAACCTACTAGTTAAATATCTTTTCATCTACCAGTATTCACACTGGAATGGGACAGTTTTATCTATTCGCTGTACCTGTGATAGTTTTAGGTCCTTGCTATACCTGGATGAAAGGAACAGTCGTGACGAATACATGCTCTATCCCATGCAGCTGAAGAGACAAGTACAGTTTAGAATCCTCTTCTTCATTCACCAACCAGGATTCCTTTTGCTCTGCTTCTCAGTCACCTCCACCTTTCTCATGGTCCCTCCATCCCTTCCCACAAATTAATTGTCAGTGTTGGTTCAGTTATTTCTGTCATTAGTAATTGTTTTAATTGATTGACTTCATGACCACAACACTGAGCTCTACCTGTGGGTCTGTTTACATGTATGTCATTGTTTCTCTGGCCTCAACCCTTTCAACCTAATACCTTTCTTCCCATGAAATCGATAACAAACAAACAAACAAACAAAAACTCAGGATGGGGAAACAAAGATTTTTCTTTTACGTACAGTTTAGGATTCACATATGAAATCGGCTAGTCCATCTGCTTGGCTTTCCACTCAGTCTTCATCAAAGATAATATCAATGGTAACAGCGTGAGGTAAGGGAAGGACCACATGGTCACACAGGAAGATGAGGGCTGGGCTCAAACCAGGTTCATCATTTCAGACCACATCTGTCTTATGCGAACCAGTCAGGGTTCTAGAGACCTATGTTAGTTCTTTCTGAGGTTTGGTTCCCGATATCTCCGTTCCACATTTCCAAAAGTATACCACTCCCTGTCATGGCTGTACAAAGACTAACCTGGGCCTGGAGAGATGGCTCAGCCATTAAAGGCCAGGCTTACAACTAGAAATACAAACTACTAACACAGGCATATTTAAACCAGATTCAAGTGTAGCTGGGTCAGAGGAGAGAAAATTTAGATGGTTATTAGGGTTTGTCTTTACTTCAAAGGAAACACATAATATGCTTTAGCAAAAGAAATGGTCATATTTTATCCTTGTTCCTAGACCTAGGAATGGGGCCTCTGGGAGGCTGCTGATAAACTCTCTGTAAGAGCAGAGGGGATAGACAGAGAGTCAAGCTGTTGAGAGATGCAGGAAGGAGAGAAGAGAGTACAGAGTTTCCACAGATATGAGCTGTGAAGAGGGACTCTCAAACATTGATAAAGATGAAGAGATTAAGCCTGCAGACCTGCCAGCATTTTCACTTCAGAAGAGAGCGCACCTCTCAGAACTGTGCTTCCAAAGACTGTATGGCCTATGCTGACATGCATAAAAGGCAGCAAACTTTTTATCAGAAAATCTTGAAATCACCTTCCAGATATCAAACATGTTAGTCATATCAAGATAATTTCCAGCATACATATGTATTGTAAACATACATAGAGACATGTAAAAGGCTCTGTATAACTTGGAAGGGCACACCTGACTCTGAAATGTATGTGTGGCAACTTGTAGGTTTAGCCTTCACTTTTAATTCGTTGAAATTATAATGATATTTTTAGAGCCATAATTGAGTAATCCTCAATAAGGTAAGACGAGAGTTTAAAATGCAAATTTATTATCACTTCTGATTCAAAGAAACTATTCTGCAGATTTCAGTGGAGAGATAAACACCCTTCATCAGCAATATATATTTTTAAAATTTTGTATAAATGTACTTGATGTTATTGTCACATTAATCTAAAATACTACAAAATAGTTCAATGCTAATAGTATATGTATATGCTATCTATTTTTGGTATTAACATTATACTCAAATTATAAAATCTGATGTGTCTCCTTTCCACAGATCATTAGGTAATTCATGAATTACTATATAATGACTTTTATGTATATGCGAATCTCTTGCTAAATATATACATGTATCCTTTCTTCCTCTCTTTCTTCTGTTTTCTGATCTGCTCCCATTGGTGATTCTATACTTTGACTACAGACTGGCAATACGAGGGTAAGGTGACTAAAACAATCCACAGCACCTCATGGGCATCTCTTCTGTGTCCATTTTTGCTCTATTGTTTATACGGCATTATTAAAATTCTATTCACTCTCTTTAATCACACCCTCTATCACAATTAATTTCCAGTTATGTTTGTTTCTGTTGTGGAGCATTCTCACCATTTATCCTGTTCATCATCTCCCTATGTTATTTCTCTGGGTTAAATTACCATTCCATTATTTCTGTCCAGAAGGACTGCTGTCCGACCATCTTTGCTGGTTTCACAGTTTTGGACAATGTTTAGCTGTAGAATCATAGAATCTGTGTGGGCCTTAGAAAATGTTTCCTTTTCATAGCAAAACACTTGAAATGTTGTATATTAATTTGATTATAAGTTTTAACATCAATCTTTGTATGTATATGTACACGTATATGCAATGTATATGTATATATATTAGTGGATTTAATTTTGTGTAATTTCTCTGCAATTGTTAATTATAACCTTGGATTATCTTTTCTCTAGATTGCAAACTAGCTAGGGGAGGACCTCCAGCTACCATCGTGGCCATTGATGAAGAGAGTCGGAATGGTGAGTGTGTTCTGTATTTCCTGGTACTTTCTATAACAAGAATTTGTTTTTATTTTAGTATTTGCTTTGGTATGATCAGATACTCTACCTAAAAGCTTTTTCAAAATCTATCAATGATTCATCTTTAATTTTCTGTCCAAGGCTTTATAATATATCACACCTAGAAATTCTTCATTTGGATTACGTCACAAAAGACTCTTTTAGTAAATGGAAATCTTTAGTTCTGTCTGAGTAGTGAATAATCTAATTTATCCCAACCACGAATCATATATGTGTCAGAATGTTTCTGTGAATCGATAGAGTTTACAGTCACACATGGAATCATCTAAGTGAAATGCAATGTGTTCATCCAAGGAAGGGACCATACTGTGAGCCTGGTCTGGAATCTGGTAAGGTTAAGGCTTAAAATAGGTGAGTCGCGGTGGTTGAACATGACTAACAGAAGGTCTGTGTGGCACTGAAAGAGAGCACACTGCAAAAGCTGACAGCAGGGAAGAAGCCTGAACATTCACGCCATTCTCCCTGTCTGTGGTAATTAAAAGTATTACCCTGTCATACTTAATTGTGTGTGTGTGTGTGTGTGTGTGTGTTCTCAAAATAAAAATAATGAGATTTTGTTCTCGAACTTTTTCTTCACATGCTTGAACTTTAAAACAGTCATAAAAGCCCCTCCTCGACTGGGACACATGAAGATGGTGAAGTTTGGGGCTGTCCTGTGCAAGAGTACTCTGCGTGTTTTCATCACTGTATGTCTACATGACTTTCTTGGGTTGTTGTTAGTAGGCTTCCAGTAATAAAGGAGTTTTCTTCTGTAATTACACTTTAAGGAAAGGTGTTGCAGGAATTTTCTTGCCACATTTTTTTTGCAATAGAGCTCAGTGATTGGACAGTAGAAGAGGTAGGGAGAGAGAAGACAACATGGAGGAAGACATATGGGTCGCTAGCAGTCTCGGGTAACAATTCATATCAAAAGGTTAGATGTTGTGTAACAATTCTAATTGTGTGGGCATCTTCTGTATTAATCATTTCCAAATGTATAAATCTATTGGATAATCTTTAAACTTTAAGAGTCTCATTTCTAGCCAGGCGGTAGTGGCGCATGCCTTTAATCCCAGCACTTGGGAGGCAGAGGCAGGCAGATTTCTGAGTTCGAGAGTTCGAGGAGGCTAGCCTGGTCTACAGAGTAAGTTCCAGGACAGCCAGGGCTACACAGAGAAACCCTGTCTTGGAAAAAAAAAAAAAAGAGTCTCATTTCTACTGGGATACCTCAAGCATGGCGGATATTATCTGGGGCATAGCAGAAAACCGTGAGGGTAGCCAGATTGGCCCAAGGGCCATGCTTTGAGGCATGGTCTACATGGAGCCTTTCAGATGAACCAGCCATGACGTCTTGGGTGTAGTGCTCCTGGAGCCTCTGGCTACCAGTAGAGCACAATCATCGTGGTAGCTCGGATACTAGCTGAGCCTTGAGCTACTTTTTAAAAGTTACCCATTTCAGAAAGGGATTGTGTCAAGTTGCTTATTGAAGAATTATTTTTTTTACTATAATTCTACTTAGACTTCCTTTGAGAACAATAACAAGAATTATAGTGATATAACATTGTAACACTAACCTGCAGTTAATCATGGGATTATTTTGACAGTAACTCCTTTTACTCACTTCGAAATGACTGCCAAGTTCCATTTTCATCCATGGTCTTTGTATGTAGCCCAAGTGTCTGCACTGTTGCTAGCCTCCATTAAAAAATGTTCAGAACAAACAGTATTTTTAAAATAGTTGGTAATTGTGAAAATGTATTTTGGTTATTTAGAAATTAATTTCATCTATAATGAAAATATATGGAGTGAATAATTATGACCAGATTGAACAAATTGGAACTAAATTATAATTATAGACAAAGGAAGAAAATACATTAAAGTGCTACAATGGGAAAAGACTTTTTCACAGGTAGATTTATGCTTTACTTATGATTAACTATTTCTATTAAGAACAGACTTGCATTTCTTTAAGTGCAGTTTGACTTTTTTTTTTTTAAGCAGAAGCATAAAGCCCATGGGCATGGAAGAATGTCTGTGTGTGCCCTTTCCTTATTTTTAGCCAATTGTTTTGTTCTTAAAACTGAGCTGAAATAAAATAGTTGCTTTTACTAAAGGAAGTTGCGCCTAGCATGTGACTTTGCAGGGCTTGGAGATCAGACCACATACCTTTAGAGCCAGCCTAGCCCTGCCTTTCTAGAGGCTGCAGGAAGAGACTGCCAAGGCTGCTGTGGCATATGAGGAAGTGTAGTTCTGCTATTTGGTGCAGCACGAGGATGTTGTGCTTCTATTTTGACATATTTTTACAAAAACTGCCAACTCCTCAGAAGGCTGCCAAAGCTGTTGGAGCATCAATACAGAGTATAAATATCAACCTAGGGTAAATGTTTCGCCTCTTTTTCCTTTTACGTGAAATTTCTAAAACGATGACGATCTAACAAATCTCTACCACATACTATCATAGGCGTAATAGACCTCACTGTGAGAATCTCAGGAAGCAGCTCAGGACAGTGGCGTTATAATCTAGGAAACCTAGAAAAGTTCCCACTCAACACAGGTATTTTCAGTCCCGATATTAAACCATGTGCTAATTTTCCCTTTTCTGCCTAGTCTCAGTGGTGAGAATAAAGTAACAAAATCCTGCTTTTCAAGGATCCAGGAGATGGGAAGATGTTTGCAAATATTTCAGAGAGACCTTAATAAATAATGAGGTTCTCACCTGAGCCCAGCCTGAGCTGTGGCCCTTCTAACGAATTAAAGCTAGACCAGCATAATGAAATAGTGATAGATATAATTTGTTGTGTCTGTATTTCTCTTCCCATCCCCCTCTCCCCTCCCCTCCATTATCATATTTCTGTAATAATGCATTTACTTTAAATAAAGTATCTGTGTTAGTTACATGTCTTCCACATTTCAATAAGAGAGACTACTTGGATAATAAGCTATTGTAAAGCATACCGTGCTCTGATGGGAATAAAACAGAGTATGTATTTACTACACGTGCCTTTGGATTGTCCTGTTCCGTTCTGGTTAAGCCTGTATTCTGCTAACTTGGCGGGTGCATTGGGCATATTGCTCTGCAAAATTATTGTTGGCTGGATAAAGTCAATTATCTCTTTCTTTGATTATATTGACACAAGATTCCAGAATAATTCTTGGCCAAAGACTAGTTGCCACTGAAATTGGAAAAAGTAACAGACAATTTAAAATACTTAAAAACTAGAATTTTCTACAACAGATTATTCATTTAGACATGAAGCAATTGTAATGATAGAAGGAACCAAACTTTTGGCCAATAAGGGGTGGTGGCACACCCTTCCAGTGCCACCATGATTGAGCCAGAGGCAGATGAATCTTTGTAAGTTCAAGATTAACCTCAGCTACACAGCAGATTTCAGACCAGCCTGAACTTTGTCTGAAAAAAATCTTATTTTGGTTAATTAACAATGATCATACCATCACACGATGTTTTAAAATCCATCCAATAGGATAATGTTGTTAAGAGATAATAGAGTCTTTTTTGTCGCTGTCAAACAACTGCTCTTTGGTGTAACATGCTAATTCCAATTTACATATTCAGAAAGATATTTTATCTTGTTCCCTAATGTTGTAGTGCCCTAACTTATGTCTGACTGCAGAGAAAAAAAAAATGAGTCTTTGTATGATGTCAGTGGTCTAGCTATAGCTTGTAAATGCTACGAAACATTAAAATCATGATTTTAGCCTCCTCCATCACCGTTTCTCTGTTTCTTATCCAACATATCATCAAGTCTCTCTGAATTATTTTGTTTACTGTGAACATAGTTCACGTTGATGGGGGAATCATTTTCCTGTGATTTACAAAGGTATTATTGTGTCAGACTCCCCTATATATTTTACTCCTCTCATGATTGCTACTGTAAGATAACCATTGTTATAGGAAACCATTTGGCTGTGTCCAATCACCAGGAGCCTGCATATAGGGCAATGCATTCTGCTTGTTTCATTTGTACCAGAGGATGGTTTCCCAAAAGGTCAGCAGTGACATCTGTCTGTGTAACTGCACTGAGAAGAGAAAAGGAAAGCTTCTGAGCCTTAAAAAATAAGTTCTTACTTATTTCGTCAAATGGTCTCTACTTTTATTTGAATTTGATGAAGGCCTGTATTTTCTCACAATAATCGTTTTGTCGTTTTGGGCTATATGTTTGAATAAGCAACAAGATTTTAGGAAATAATAGGATGACCTCAGAACTAGGGAGAGAAGATGTACACAAGGCAGCCAAAATGTAAAAATGAGCCCTGAGCTGAAACATTTTGTTATATAGAGAAACAACTGCAGAGACATTGGTGACTGTTCAATTAGATTTAAATTTGGTGACTCTAGAATTACTATGATTATCAACGATGATAAGAAATTAATTGTGGAAAGTTATCCGTTGTATTTAAGGAAAGAAGCACCAGGTTTTGTTAATGCACTTGCCTCTTCATTCTAACGTTTATGCTAACTATGTGCATTATAGAAATAAGCCTGAATTATATTAAATTGAATCACGTAGCATATGAAATAAGCCTGAATTATATTAAATTGAATCACATAGCATATATACACCATTACTCCTGAGTGAAACTATTACCGTGAGTGGCTTTCTATAAATGTAGTATTTAAGTCTTGACCATCAAGGCATTGGCTAGAGACTGTAATACTTGCATTTGCATAAACAGCAGGAACATAAAACCAGTGGTGACAAGAATGGCCCCGGTACTACCCTACAAAATAAGAGAGAGGGTGCTGTTCATTTGTAAACTGTAGGAAAGTGTATTTCGTTCTACCAATGGCCATCACTAGGATACTCAGTCAGTGTTGGCTTCTTTAGTGCTTTGCAGTTTCCACTGAGTGGGTTGTGATGGAAATTATATAGGAATGGTGGGTGGAGGATGAGTCACTGCCCAGTTGCTGGTTTTAAAGTCCAGCATATGCTCTTTCCAAGAACCATCCTAAGCACGGTTCCCCAGGGTAACTGTCCTTACATGCATTTCTTGCCTATTCAGGCTATACTTTCCGTTCCCACCTCATGTCCTTTCTCTTCCAAATTACCTTCCAGATAATAAGCATCTCCAGCCATTCTTGCTCCTTGTTCTCAGATGCCGGATGCGTGATTTGTGTTACTCTGAAAATCGAGCTGTGAATTTTCCTATGAGGACACGGAGAATATGAAATGAGTTAAAAACCTTCACCTTTCAATAGAGTGTAGAAAGCAACACTGTGCTTGACAAAAACAATAATTCCACAACAATTTGAGATGCTTTCGTTTCAAAGTGCCTCCTGCAGTAATTTTAAAAACAAATGTGTATTTGTCAAATAATTCTACAGAGAATGGCTGCAGTATTTCAACCACAGGTAGCTTTCTAATGTGGATCAAGCAACTAAAGTAGTGACTATATTCAATCTATGGGCACTTTAAAAAAAAAACACTAAATCTAGTGGGTTTTTTTTTCCTTTTACATTATTTCAGGAAGTGCAATTCAAACAAACAGTGCACACCACTCTTTTTGGCAAATAAAGGAATCACCTAATAGCAGTGTTTTCAGTAATAAGAAAAATGGTTTTGGATATTTGTATCCAATACATTGCTGAAGTACTCTCAGCTTTACAAATGGCCTTATTAAATAGAACATGGAGCCATACCAAAAATATGATATCCAACAGACTTCCCTTTTTATTTATTTTATTTTTGAGGTTATAACATAATTACATCATCTATCCCTTTCCTTCCTCCCTCCAAAATTTCTTATATACTCTCCTCTCTCTCTCCCTCTCTCTCTCTCTCCCTCTCTCTCTCTCTCTCTCTCTCTCTCTCCTTCCCTCTCTCTCTCTCTCTCTCTCTCTCTCTCTCTCTCTCTCTCTAATTCATGGCATCCCTTTTCCATTAATTGTTGTTATATGGATATATGGAGATATTCATAAATGTAACCAGCTCAGTCTGCATAATGTTACTTGTATGTATGATTTCTGGGCTGACCATTTGGTATTGGATAGCCAATTGGTGTGGCAACACATTCTCTCTTATATCATTCAGAATTAGTTGCCACTGGCGATCAGAGAAAAGATGTATTTATATATTTATTTATTTAGGAGATGGAGATGTTGGGTGCCTTGCTCATTTTGGTTGGTTGGTTTTAGTTAATCTGTTATTGCTTTCTGAATCTGTATTTTTCTGTATTTTGTGGTAAATTTGCTTCTCAGTCTCCAGTAGAGAGGGGATTATTACTGAACTACTTCTTCATTACTTAAGACGTTTTCCTAGCCAGTCTCTTACTTTTCCTGGTTTTTTTTTCCTCCTCTCTGATTTGCTTCTGAAAAAAAAAAAACGTATAAAAATACACAACCATGATTTTACCTATAAATATTTATATAGTCAAGTGGGCTGCCAATCAAAATCAAATTATCCATACATCAATGTTTCTATCTCCAACTACCCATTAAGATGGCTACAATAAAACACATAGGAAGGTGACTGCTTGCTTGCATTCTCTTTTTCTTCTTATAAGCAACCTGAGTAAACACACACTACATGTCTCTCATTATTTGAGGTGTACATTTATTTCTGTAGATCACTTCAAACTGCAATTCTAAATATTTCCAGGCATTGTTCTGTGACACACAGAATTGTATTCTGTTTATACACACGCTGGTAGAGGTAGATAACCAGAAGAAAACAGAAAGACCAGCAAGAAGGCAAAGAATGGCGGAGAAACAGAGGAGGCAGGTGCTGAATAGATCCCTGGATGGTTCAGACTAATGATGTGAGGTGGGCATTTAGAAACTCATCACTACACTCAGGATAAACCAATTCAACCTTCACAGTAGAATGTGAGTGCTAATTTCAAGAAGTAAAATGTTGATGGAGGCGACAGCAGATGACTGACAGCTAATGCGTTTGTGTGCATATAGAACAGGGATTGGGACCGATTGTATACATGTTTGTTAGTTAGTCACAAAGATCTTTGATTGTTGCTATCAATTTCCCAACAAATCTATCAACGTTAAACTCATCGAACAGCCTTTAGTACAGAGAGCCTTTCTCCTTCCCATCTGTCAGCAATCTTGTTCTCTACAGTTTAGAGTTCAAACGCATAGCCATGTGGCATCACATATTTGTATCTCAGAGCTAGTTTTTCAAAATACCTGCTCCACTCATAGCAAAACAAACATAGGGACTACACTAAGGTGAAGAGTTTGGCCCAGTGATGTCACCACCTCAGGTAGGACATAATTAAGGGTCTAGGTAATCATGGATATTGTGAATCAAAATTAACACAGAGTGACGGGAAGTTGGGCATGGTGGTGGTATCAAAATTAACCACCAATTGATTATATTACATGGTCTCCAAAATGTTGCTAATGCAGAGGTAAAACGTAACTCAAGTGGAGCCACATCTTAGATAAATACTTGTCTTCACTCTGTTTGGCAAAAACAATCATCTCTTCGGATGCATGTCTTAACGGATATGTTCAAAACCTGTGCTCACTTGGTGATTTGGCTTAAGACTATGGAGCTGCCAAGGCTTGAACATGAGTAAAGAAGGACCACAAGTCAGTGACCTAAAGAGTTCATTTATGTCCTTAACAGTGTGTTTAGGCATCTGAAGACACCAACAGCAGTCAGACTTAAGGTTCAGAGTAACCTCTCAGTAGTGGGTAATTGAAATGGCCTCCGAAAAGTCGCAATGACCATCTCAAGGGTAGCTGATTATTTCTATAGAGCGAATGAACATAATTTCATGTTTATTTTTATATTTTATCTGTCATAATTAATGTATGCCTCTATTAGGCTTTCTTTCCTGTAATGATGAATGAGTATAAAAAAATTTTTTTGGTATCAGTCAAACATCATTTTTGATGGTTTGAATCATATTGCCTTCTAAATAATGTGTCAAAATGGGTAGGTTCATGTAAACCGATACCATTTATTTTTATCTACTATGAGTCCCCAGACCAAAAGTGTTATTTGCATCATTTACAACTGTTTCAAGATGTTGAAAAAACTCAGAATATTTCTCTTAGCTTCCATTTTTTTAACTAGCCATCGATATTTTTTAATTTCCTTTTGTGCGGTCAAAATCGATTAAAATTTATGGTTACATTTAGAGGAGACCAAAATATCAACAATTTAACATTATAAATAATGAAATTTTAAGCTGCTGACCCTATGTATTTCCCTGATTAAGAATCGCCATATCATGTAAAAAAATCTATATTTTATTTTATTGCAACTAAATGGGTGTTACAATTTGAGCATTTTTTATGATGCTTTTTTTTTCAAACAGTCTGAAAAGATCCTTGGAGCTCTGGTTTTCAAATACATGCTATCTAGTTAGCTGTTGCCCAGATGCTCCGTATTCTAAATAATAATGTAGATTTATCATATCTTCTTTTGTTTTAAATATTGATGTCTGAAAATAGTAGCTAAAATCAAGATTACAGGAAAGAGTGCCTTTTTAAAATTCTATGGCACCATTTCTGCATGACTGCAACCAGTGTTTCCGTATGTGAGAAAAATGTCTTATTACATGAACAAATCATGTCAATATATTTACATTAACAAAGAGGTGTGAACACGTAGAACACAACAGATAAGCCATAGTCTAAGGAAAGTCAGACTGAGAACATTTAGCTATTTTTTTTCTATAAGCTGAGAGTACATTTGACCTTTAAAAATGAGAATATCTGAGTCCTTTCCTGTATTAAATTACAACTGCAAGAGACCATGGTGGGTCTGTGACAGTTTATTGCTACAATCCCAGAATGTGTCTGACACAGCATAGGCATTCAACACCTACATTCCCATTCAGACACCCGTTAACATGACCTCAAAACCTACAAACACTCTTCAGCTACTGCCAAAGTGAACAGCACTTGCCTATTTACTCAATATTAGCCAGGCCCATGCCATTTTGTAAAATTAGTCCACTAATATCTATTTCTACATTCTTGTTCTTCCCACTCTCATAGCCCATTTGGTATATGATTCCTACCCTCCCACATGCCCGATATAAAGACAATTGACTGCAAGCATATGCCATAGAATGCCTATCAGTCACATGATATAGATCTCCCCTTCTCCTAAAATATATAAGAAGAGACCTTCACTCTGATGTATGGTCCTGGTCTATCCACAGAGCCCTCACTATGCTGTCTATCTGTCTTTCTGCCTATAGTTCTATAACGAACTTGAACCCAGTAAAACATACTGAAATCTCTCCAAATCAAACTACAAGCTCACGACTGTCATTTCATATGCAGCTTCTTCATTATGACAAGGAGAGGAAGCCAATCAGCTCAGTGTGGCATGTGGGTAATACGGTAAGGATAAAAGACTCACAGTCTACTCCAGGTGTGACAGCCACTGCATCTTCTAAAAAGCAAAAGTATTTCTCTGGAGTGTTACAGGAAATAAAGCTTTCTTCTCAAATCCTAGGGAACATATTGCTTTCATGGGGTGCTCGCATGCTAACTGGAGGGAAGAGCGATGCTTCTTTTCAGGGTATCTACCATCTTACCAGCTGGCTTTCTACCAAGTAGGGAACATCCTCACTTATAGACAGAGGTAGAACAGAAATGTAGCAAGAACAGAGAGCATGGTTCATCATGGAATTTCATATGAGCTCAATTCCATACATATCACTTCTTCAACAGCTTCTAAGTGCATCCAACAGTATAGCTTGCAAATGTTAACAAGTTAGGTTGTGTGTCTGAACCATTAATAGACCAATTGTCAGTTGTCAACAGCTGGTGATGCTGTTTGGGTGATTATAGAAAACGTTGAGATGGAGGACCTAGTTGGTAGACATGAGTATCTAGTTGGTAGCCTTACTTATTATACCTTGGCCCTGTTTCTGGCATGAGTGTGCCAAGATTGGAGGAACTGGGACCGCTTGCTCTTGCCACAGTGAGAGTCAGCATACCTTCTCATCCATGGTAGACTAAGTCAGAGACTCAGTGGAGCACCAGAGTAAGCTATGCATGAAGCTGGGAAGGTAAACCACAAATTGCAATGGAGACTCTAAATTATGAGAAATGCAAGGAATAAGGAAGAAGGGAAGCTTCAGGTACCATATGGAACTGGCCTCGGGGGGAAATCATAAGTCCTACAAAAGATAGAGGCCTAAGAGTAGAGCCACACAGGTACATTATAGTTAGGATGTTGTGTCTATACTGCTGAGTTTTATTTAACATACACATATATATATGATATATATGATACATATATGTCATATATATGATACATATATATGATATATGTATACACATTCACATATATCAGTCATATATCATATATGTGTGTGGGTGTATACATATGTGTGTGTGTGTGTGTGTGTGTGTGGTATGCTTCTCATTGTCCTTGCTCCATCCTTGAGAATTAGGATATTTTTCACACCACTGTATATTTAAATATGTATTTTTTATTCTGTAGGGGCTCTCAACTAGAGGTTGCTTTGAGTTTTAGAAGAGACTTTGACCTTTGAACAATGTTGAGACTACTGAGATGACAGAGAATCTTAAGGATTGACTGAATGCATTTGCGTTATAACATGGTCACAAGCCCAGGGATACCTGGGTCTGAGATGTCCCACATAGGTTGATGTGTTCAAACACTTGTTTCTCATCTGGTAGAGCTATCTGAGAAATCTATAGAATATTGAAAATATAGTGTCTGCCTGGGAAAGTGCAGTGGGGTGGGCCTTGAGAATCATAGTCTCAGTTTGTTTCTAGCCAAAACTCTCTGTGTTCTCCATGCCTTCCCCACCATAAAAGACTAAAACTCTGGGCCAAAAGAATCCTTTTCCCTATCTTAGCCTTTTATCACAAAATTATAATGGTAAACTCGTGACTGCAAGTAAAATATATATTTTCAATGGCAGCCAAATCATAAGCCAGAAGCTCTTTCACAAATGAAAATGACAGACACTGGCTACCAATACCTAAACATTAGCTGTCTAGGCCTGCCAAAATAATACCTATGCATGTTAACACTGTGGAATGTGCTGGTTCACAGATCGATGTCTCCAAGGAAAGAGAAATCTTTTAAGAAATCATGCCATAATATACATATGAAACAAAAGTTGTATGAGCGCAGCCAGAAAACTGACCAGAAAGAAAAGAATTTGCCTTTATATAGTAGGGCTTTGTACTGGCTGGTTTTGTGTCAACTTGACACAAGTTGAAGTTCTCACAGAGAACAGAGCTTCAGTTGAAAAATGGCTCCATGAGATCCAGCTGTAAGGCATTTTCTCAATTAGTGATCAAGGGTGGAGGACTCATTGTGGTTGGTGCCATCCCTGGGCTAGTAGTCCTGGATTCTATAAGAAAGCAAGCTGAGTAAGCCAGGGGAAGCAAGCCAGTAACATCCCTCCATGGCCTCTGCATCAGCTCCTGCTTCCTGGCCTGCTTGAGTCCAGCCCTGACTTCCTGTGGTGATGAACAGCAGTGTAGAAAGTGTAAGCTAAATAAAACTTTTCCTCCCCAACTTGCTTCTTGGTCATGATGTTTTGTGCAGGAATAGAAACCCTGACTGAGACAGGCTTGAACCCCCAGATAACCAAGTCACTAGTGGTATAAGTTAGGAAATGAATTGACAGACTCTGCTTCCTAATTATTTTAACTATAAAATGAAAAATGCAACGCATGTCTTGGGGAATTGCTGTGAGTTCCAGAGGAAAGAAAACCACCCCCTGTGTTCTTGGTCCCCACTTTGTGCTTTATTGTGATAAAATACTGATTTTGCATTTCCTTCTGCCCTACCAAGACTGCTACTTATCTAGGGAAGAACCCTGTCTAAAAATTCTAAACTCTGCACACTCTTAATTTTCATGTGTTGGGACAGAGAGAAGGAAAGACCAAAGAGGCTCTAGATGACAGTGTACTCAAAAGGGATTAATGTCCTGTTTAAAAAATAGAGCCCAGGGGGTAAGTTTTAAACATTGGTGATTCTGTCTTGCTTACTGCTTTGAAGGCTAATCTTCTCTGACCTCATCTGTACTATGGGATGATAATCAGCTTTATGTTTTCATAAGATGCACAATTTGGGTAAAATGCATGTAAATTCCTTACATATCTTTTTTTTTTTTTTCAAGACAGGGTTTCTCTGTGTAGCCCTGGCTGTCCCAGAACTCACTTTGTAGACCAGGCTGGCCTCGAACTCAGAAATCTGCCTGCCCGGCTTGCATATCTTATTACATAAAACCAAACAAATATTAGCAGAGGTTTTCCAAATTCCTTGTCCCATATCTTATCACCTGAAGAAAGACTGCTTTCAGAATGAATGCATTTTCTGGAAACTAAAGATTATAGTATATGATTCTACCAAAAACAAAACAATGTAAACTGGGAAATTGTATGTTTATAATCTGCCAGCATTAACTGTATGTATACATTCACATGCATTTTCATACTGTCTACATAAATGAAAGTGTCTTATCGTGCTAATTAAAAGAGAACTCTGTAAACTAAAAATTAAAGAAAGTGTATGAGAGTAGCAGTCTAATTGAGGTCATTAAAATGCTTTGCTAACACAAAACACAGAACAAACTCACCATTAATATATGGTGAATTAAAGGGAACAATCTGGCCACTTTCTTTATATATGTGCAAAAAAGCAACAACTTATTAACCTTGTTATTATTAAAGGAATCCTAAAGTCATGATCTAGAATTCTGTCCTTATTAAGAAAAGGTCTACAACTCTCCAGGAAAACAAAACAAAACAAAACAAACATTGCTTGTTCTGTTTGATCAAACTGAATAAGTGTTTTTGACTTTAACATTCTATCTCCCTGGGTTTATTTCTATATATCTATTTGTTTCCAAACATCCAAGCACCTATGTAAAGCCATTAGAATAAAGCAGAAACTGTACTCCTCCATGTCATTTTCTCCCTCTGCTCTCTGGCCGTCCTGCTGCAGCATGTTGCTGACCTAGCAACCGGCTGTGCATCCTGCCTGCACTTAACTCACAGCAGCGATGGTTTTCTAGTTCCCACTCTACAAGCAGAGAACAGCAACTTTGAAGATCAGTGGACAGGAAAATAAGAGATATCTGAGGAATATCTCCACTTTCTTAGACTATTATACCCAAAGGTGCTAGCCTTCAGCTTTTAAAATTTAGAGATCAGTGGTCATACGTGACGGAATTCAAGTTTCTTCTTGAGAATTAGTCAGTAACTGAGTGTAAGTCAGGCATCCATTATACCTAGAAGTACATTGTTGCAAAACTTAGTATCCCAAACATTAATGGTTTTTCTCATAAATTTGTAGATGCTCAATTATACCAAAAATTGAAATATACAATTGCACCATATTTTCTTCCTAATTTAGATTTTATTAAATGTATTATATATGAATTACTCATCAGTATCGTGACTTCATAGAAACTAGAAAAATGGTTCGCAAGTGGATGCATGAAATATTTTAATGTGGTTTACTTAGAATGAGGGAAATCCATGGTATTAAAATCTCAGTATTCTCCTAGGATGATAAGTACCCTACATATAAATTTTTATGGAAAGTTCTCGTGTCAAGAAGTAAGTATTTAATGAGTAGGAAGAGGTTGATTTTCAGCCCAAACATACTGATGGTGTGAAAGATTAAGCAAGATGTGACAGTCAAAGGACAATAATAGGGACCCAGGGAAGATTAGTGACAGAAAAATTGCTGCCAAGTGCCAATACAGAGTTTATTTTGGAGTTTTAGTGTTTATTGCTAATAAACTAGGATTGTCTTAGATAACCATCCAAGACTGTTGACCTAGCATCCTTCTAAGATAACTGAGAATTATGTTGCCTTGAGGTTATATGAACTCAAGTTTCTGTGTTCAAATCCCTACTGACTCAAAAGATGACACAGGGCCAACCTGGCCTAGATAGGATCTGCTAAAGCCAGCCAACCAGCCAACCAACCAACCAACCAAACAAACAAAAAACAAAAAACAAAAAAAAACAAATAAAAGCACAAGACAAATTAAATAATTTGGAGTTTGCTCTTTGATATATATAATGGAAAAAAAAAAACCGTAGAGTCAAATGTACTTTGAAAGATCCCTGCATGACCTCTCTGCCCTATCACTAAGTTCTAGAATTATAATCATGTGCCACTTTAAATTCTGTGTTATTAAAGTAGATAAAGAGAAACACAGGGATTTAAAAAAAATGTTCCCTCAAATATGCTGTGTAATGTCTTTGTCTCGTCTCTCTTCTTTTGCTCTGAAGACTCCTTCAACATTCCTTGTGGTAACTACCAAATGCTAACAGTTTGGGGTTCCCAGTTTAGCTCTAGACCTGCCTGATAAATCTAGACCTCTCTGATAAAGAAGGAATTGTAGAAGCCATGAAGGCTGTGGTAATCAGCAAATGGTTGAGATAAGTCAGTATAAAAAAGAGGAAAGGTTCACTTGGGGTCACTGCTTCAGAAGTGTTTGTCCATGTTCTTCTTCACTACTTGGGTTCCTGTGTTGAGGGAGTAGACCATGGCCAGGATACGTAGTGGAAACAAAGTTTCATGTCATGGTGGACAGAAAGCAAAGAGAAAGAAGGAGCTGAGGTTATAATATCCCCTTTAGAGACATGACCCCCAAATACTAACTTTTTTCTACCCAGTTCTACGTCATAAAAGTTTCACTACTATCCAACACCAGTATAGGCTGTTGGATAAGCTTTCAACACATAGGCCTTCAGAGAACACTTACCCTAGTTAGAAGAAACATTTTTTTTATGAAGTACTCATGGCTTTGATCTTCCTATCGATTTAGCACCTGTAGGCTCACGTGTCTTGTTCCAGCTAATTCATCCTATGCAAGAGCACCAAAAAATGGCCTTATGATATCTAAAGAAGTATGCGACTCCTACACACTGATTAATTGTGCCAGTCTCTCACCACATTCAAACCACTGTGGCTCTACCTGAATAAGAAGGGTGAAGAACCTGCATTCCATGCAAATATCATGATGGAAAAGAAAAGTAAACCTCGAGGTAACAAACTTAAGATGGTGTGGTACATCCCAACAAATACATAGGCCGAGTTTTACTAACTACTTAAGTAGTGTTTCTTTTTGTACTTCTGTCAAAAAGAAATCTTTAAACACTATTTTAATAAAGAAAATCTATTGTTAGCCACAACAACATCAAGATGACTTGAATATACAAAACAATTCCCTTTCTATTATAAGTAAAAATATGTAAAATATCTGAATTAAATTTATATGACAAATTAAGATAAAAGTTACAGGCGATGATAAAACCACCAACTGGTAAGACGTTGGTTAACTGTTAGTAGGTTTTTATATTACGCATTGCATTATATTACATATTGCAGAGGGGTTACATTCAGAAACAAAGAAAGCATTGTATCAATAAATTCTATTATTTTCTCATCCATGTTCCAGGCTTCATTACTCAACCGCTGATGTACCAACACACAAAAGTTACCTTTGGAGAAAGTGAATTGCTGTCTCAGTAAAGAATGGAGTTTAACACCAAGGAAGGGCAGAGAGAGCTTTCTAAGAGTGGCCCATCTGTTCTTTCACCATAATATCACTGTTTGAAAATGGTTGCGGGGGTGGGGGGGAATTAGAAATCAGACATGTTTTAAGGATGTTATTTCAATGCTACGATTAAGCACTGTGTCATCTATATTCATTTAAATTCTCCCATCAACGTTCTTATTGAAAAAGACACTAATCACGACATTTAATATTCAATAAGCCAGTCAATTCTTTGTTTGTAGAAGTGGTGATGGAACCCAGGGGCTCACAGACACTCAAGGCACGTTCTACCACCAGGCTTCTAAAAATCAACCCATCTGAAGTCATTTCCCTGGATGATTAATTTTATTGATGAGGACATTCTAGAATTTCCATTATCAAGCAATCGAGAGTAAAAGAGAGATGAGATCAGTTGTATTTCCAGCCTTCCAAGATCTCCACCTCTCTCATCTATTCAGCTGATGGCTTGACAAATCTGTGTAGAAAACCCGAGAGAAAAGATGAAAAGCAATCTACAATGTGTTTCTTACTCTGCTTCGAAGACAAGACCTTCTGAGATTTGCTTTTTGTTCTCAGCTTGATGTGACAATGTGTTTGGCTAATTACTAAAATGAACACCAACCTTCCAAGACATTACATTTATTGGTACTTGATTGTGAAAATACATTAAAGATATGGTACCACCACAGCTAGAGAGCTAATGTATTCGGTTGTCATACAAGGAGAGTACTTACTTAGTACACTGCCCCTTGCCTATGATTCATTTAGAAATTTTACTTTTACAAATGTGTATTACGAAAACTGAGATCTGAAATCTCACCTCTTTATGTCTAGCAGCTGAGTGTGTGTTGACTTGAATGTTTTAGCACACCTCTCTTCTGTGCCCTCTTATCTCTTGCTTTTGTGTGCAGAGACAAATGTCTGTTCAAGACATGGCTTGTCTTCCTAGTATTTGAGGGGTGTTTGCTCTTTAAAAGTTCCCTTGTGCATTTAAGATACACACCTTGACTGTTGCTCCAACTTCCACAACAGAAGTATAAATATATTTATTAAACTGTAAAACAAAATATTAGAAAATTCCAAGGGGTATATATTACTTTAAAATTGATCATTAGGGCAAATACAATGTAAACTTCAGTTATCATCTAGTTCTATAATTAACTTTTTTCCACATAGGTAAATTAGATTTTTAGTCAGTTAAAAAGAGTTTTTTAAATGAATTTTAAATTATTTATTTCAAAGATAAATTATGATTAAACAAAATGGGACAATCTTAAAGGTATACACTCCTCGACATAAAAGCAAGATTCTAACTCTTCCAATTGCCTTGACATTTTCGAAGACCATTGCCCCACTCCATCTCCTCTTCCTCCTCCTGTGCATTCATGTTCAGTCAGCTTCTCCCTTTTCCTTTCTTCTCCTTTCTGAAAATGGATTTTGAAGTGGTAAAATGCAATCAGTTTGAGAACATTATCAGATCTACTGGTGAGAAAAAGAAAATAGAACTATGCTTTTTTTCCAATTTCAAGAAGTTGTCTCTTTCCTTACATAGCAGAGAAATGTATGGAATATTTCTTTCACAACTTCTTATGAACCCATTGTTTATTTAGCATTCACTCTATCCATGTGATTCAGGGACAACGTCTATGTCACAGGTCAATTTACTTTAAACAGCATACAGAGGCTATTGAGGAAAAAAATAAGGAATTTGAAAACCATGTGTTTACACCTGGGATTTTACTAGTGCCTGCTGTATAAAGAAATTCCTTTTATTTTCTGTTTTAGCAGATGTAGGTATTATTTTATCAGTGATTTTTTAAATTTAAAATATGCAAAGTATGTGTTGTTTATGACATACCAATTATTACGGTCTCAACATTCAGTTTCAAACTTGTCCAACTAGCTGTCTTATTCTTTCTCTCATGACCTGAAAGATGTCTGATGAACAGTCTCATGGAGATGAACAGTCTCATGGAGATGTACAGCCTTCAGTTTTATTGCCTGTATCACTGCAGCATCTATCCAAAAGAAAGAATGACAGCTATAAGCCACCTTCCTTTTATCTGTGTGTGCATCGTTCTAAATGTTTATACTTTGCTGAATATGCAGTATTGTCACTAAGGAAACGTGCTCTGGACCCAGAAATCCAAAAATGTAACATACTCAGTATGGCTAAGAGCAACCCATCTGAAATCTCGTAAAAAATGTGGGTACCAGTATGCTACTATATAAAGTTTTGACTTTAGTGAATCTATATAATACCTTATTTCCTAATTTTACACTATTACCAACTTGTGTGTTCAGAAAACCTAGAAAAGTGAAATGGCAAGGAACTGCTCGTGTGAAATCATCGGTAATGCTGCTCAGTGTTTCAATCTGATTACAATTGCTTTCTTTGGGAAATATTTGTCAAATGCTTTTCTTCAAGTAATGCATTTCAGCAGATTTAGAGAGGGGTGGAAAAACTCACTGACAGATTCCACTGCATGTCAGAGTCTTTTTTTTAATCTATCATTTTACATATTTAATATAAAATTGAAGACACAGCATCCGCTGATGCTAATTTAGAAAGATACACTAAAGAGAAAACGTTGTTATTGACCGTCAAGCTTCTCTTCTCTAAGCTCCTCAGTGTTCTTCTGAAATTAGATAATACAGGAGCTGAGACATGATCTTGGAACCCCATGACTTCAAACTTAATCTCAAGGATTAGACTACTAATCCTTACCACATCCCAGTTATTAAACTAAGCGTGGCTCAGATTCAGCCATTTTTATTTCCCTCGTCTGATACTAGAGGTGAGGAAGGAAAAAAGAGTAGAGATAATGCCCAGACTCACATCCCTCACACAGAGCCAGAAAAATAAAACCCAGCCAAGTTCTCTTTGCACTTCTTTCCAATTCTTGAGTTCTTTTCAGGAGCCAAAGGAAAACTGTAGTCTAACATAGAGCGCTGGGCTGTTGTTTTTTAATGTCTATTGTTACTTTGTTCTGAAATCCTGGAAGTGTCTAACTTATGAAAAGCTTATTTTCTAGTATTTTTCTTTGGACTTTTATTAAATATGAAAAAAATAAATAAACGCGGATTTTACTTGTTGAAGGCAAGGTTTTATGGCTTAAGGTTTTTTTTGATAGAAAAGCAAACAAATCTTATAGAAAAACAGTCAGATCTTCTGTTAAGAAAATGTCTTAATTACTTTTCTGTTACTGTGCTAAATCACCATGATCAAGTCAATGAATAGAAGAAAGAATTCATTGGCTTATGTTTCAGAGAATCCATGAATCCATGAATCCATGACCATCATAGCAGAAAACCTGGTAGAAGGCAAACAGGCATAATATGAGAGCAGTTACTGAGTGTTCATATCTCATCCACAAACACAAGCACAGGAGAGAGAGAAAGCTAACTGGGCCTGTCTTGGATTGTTGCAACCTTAAATACAAAGAAATACTTCTTTCCTTTAAGAAAGAAGTATTTCCTTTAAGAATATTTTATTCCAAATAGTGCTGAAGCCGTATAAGAAATATAGAGGTGTTCAAACAAACATATAGCATTACTTTTTCATTACTATTCTTACCAGGTCAAAAGTACAGATTTGTGTGATTTTTTCTCTGCAACTGAATCGTTGTGGTCAAAAAATACCCTACAAATTATATTCTATATTTAAGATTAGTCTTGTAAGTAACACTGAAGTATGACTCAAGATTGATCCATTTGATGAAACAGTAGCTTGAAAACAACAATGGTAAAGATTGGCTTGACCTCTATTTCACCAAGAGAAAAAATGGTACGTTAAATAAATATGAGAAACAGAACCATTCTAAGGTATGTTCTCTCAAAAATGAAAGAATTTAACAGAATAGCAAATCATCAATATGAACAGGCCGTTGTCCCGACTGACTGTTTGGTCTGACTATGTGGAGTTAAAATTAACATTTATCTTCTATTAAAGCCAGCTGCATAGAACAAGGTTATATCATCATTTTCATAAGAAAATTTCTAGCTCTGCATTATTATTGTTTGGCAGAATAGATCCCACACTCACCAGCGCTAATTAGTTATACTATACGCAATGGCCTGCCTTGCAATCATATCCACACAATCCATACTAAGTGCACTCAGCAGGTTGTGTTTACATATTTATGCAACAATAATAATTGAAAATAGGCCATCAATATAAGAGAAAATGATAAGAAGAGATAGAAACCGAAGATGTTGAAGGGGGACAAAGATGAAAAGTGATATAATTATATTTAATTTAATTTTTAAATACTATAAAACAAAGTTATATTATATTGACTCTTCAAAGAATTAATAAAAGACACTATTACAAAAGAATTCTTTATATTTTTTACTCTATAGTTTGTGGGATTTTTTTCTCATTTGATTGTAGTTTAAAAGTATTTCATACAATGTGCTTTGATCATATTTATCTCCCCAACTCCTTCCTGGTCTACTCCCCCTGTCCTTCCCATCCTATGTCCTCTTTCCTTTTTTAATAAAGCAAATTGTGTCCAATTTGTGCTACGCATATATACTTGAATGTGTAGCCTTCTATTGAGTGTGGTCAATCTATTAGGGGCTATACTGTTAAAGAATACTGACTCTTCCTTTCCCAACAGCTTCTCATCGAGAGATTGGACTTCATGTCCACTTTCCTTTCCATATTAGATTATTTCTGTCTTTAGCTTGTGTAAATTCTGTGCATGTTGTTATAATACCTGTGAGTTTATCAATGTAACTGCCGTTTTGTGTCTTGAAAACACTATTCCTGGCTTTTATATATAATCTTTCCAACTCTTTTTTTTTTTTTCTACAATGTTCACTAAGAATTGGGAGTAGGGGAATGAAGTAGATGTCTCACTCAGAGGTGAGCATCCTTCAGGTCTAGGATTGGCTCTTGGACCAATAAGGTACTAGCCATGGATTCCAGTTTGTGGCATGTAGTTGTTAACAACATGGTATTTGTGCCACTATTGTACCAATGGGTGTGTCTTGTTAGTTCAGTCATTATTGTAGTTCATAGGGTTCACAGTTGGCTAACAGAATTACTTTTCTCCTACTGCATCATGCATAGCACCTTCTAGCCCTCAAAACGGTAGCCAGTAGGGATGAAGCTTCCATGTCAATAATAGTTTGATTTCTCCGTGTTCTGTGACTCTCCTGTGTGGTATCCTCAACAATAAGGTCTGTCTGCTATGTTCTGGATAGGAAGCAAGAGAAGTCACTGTCAATTACCTGTTTGATTTGTAGGTCTGTGGATATTACAAGTCAATGTCAAAACCTTTAAAAGAGATCATCCAGTGCTGAGACTGAGTTTTTTATTTGTAAGCACATAATGACTAGTGGGGACATTATGCTGCCCCCTCATTATAGGATAGCTCTTCTTATTTGTGTATCTGGACATATTTTAAGAAGCTTTTTATAGCAGTATACTTGCGTATGACTTTTTTTTTAAGGTTTTTGATGCTCGCCATCCCTCCCTGAATTTTTACCTCTACCCTTCCTACAGATATGCCACCCCAATTTAACCCATTTTGTTCCAGAATTTCAACTCTCTTGAAACCCGTACTATGATGCCCCCTTACTAATTTCCTGATCTTTATGAGTATTCCAAAATAAAACACATTATTTATTTACTTATTTATTTATTTTTATTTTATTTATTTATTTATTTATTTATTTATTTTTAGGTTTTTCGAGACAGGGTTTCTCTGTGTAGCCCTGGCTGTCCTGGAACTCACTCTGTAGACCAGGCTGACCCCAAACTCAGAAAATCCACCTGCCTCTGCCTCTGCCTCTGCCTCCCAAGTGCTAGGATTAAAGGCGTTTGCCACCACTGCCCGGCAAAACACATAATTTAAAGATTTAAAACCAACATCCAAAACTGAAGTGACTGTTGTTCTAACTCTGTTACCTCACTCACCATAAGTATTTCCAGTTCTATCCATTTACCTGCCCATGCATTAATTTTTTATTTAATGGCAGAATTCCATTGTGGAAATATACCACATTTTCACCTTACGTTCATTAGTTGAAGAATATCTAGTCTATTTCCATTCCCTGGCTATTATGACTAGGGTATGTACCCAAGTGTGTGGTACAGCTGGGAAATGTTACAAACCTACTTCTAGCGTTTCATGGAATGTCTACACTGATTTTCATAGTTTTTACACTAGCTCGCATTGTCACTAATAGTCAGTAAGTATTCCTCCTTTCCAGCATAAGTGATAGCATTTGTTGTCATTTGTTTTAGGGTTTGGTTTTTTTTTTTTTTTTTTTGAAATCTTAGCCATTATGACTGGGATAAAATGAATCACAAACTAGTGTTAATTTTTATTTCCCTGATGCCTAAGGATATTGACCATTTTAAAAATATTTCCCATATATTTGTGTTTCACGTTTTCTGAACTCTGACTAGTTCCATGCCCCATTTTTTTTTTAAATTGGGGAGTTTACTCCATGTATAGTTAAGGTTTTTGTTAAATCTTAAAATATTTTGAATACTAACTTCTGTCAGATTGATAGCTGATAAATATTTTTTCCCATTCTGTAGGCTACATCTTGTGAAAAACAAGGTTAATGTAGGGGTGTGGGCTTATAGATGAGTCCTCAATTCTCTCATTTTTTAGCGTTAAATTATTTTTTATTCAATATTTTCTTTATTTACATTTCAGATGCCATTCCCCTTCCCATTCCCCCCCCCCCCACCCATTAATCCCCTATCCTATCCCTCCTCCTCCTTTTTTTGCTTTTATACTGTTTAAATTACATGCAAGTATTAAGGTCAGTTCTAGGTTGAGGAATTAGCAATACAATAGATGCAAATAGTCCAGGAACAAGGAAGACAATAAATGGAGATAATCAAAGAACATGTACAACAATAAACAGAGTCCCGTGATCATTCCTGTGATCACTATTTCTAAGGGATTATCAAGATGAACAAAATATCTGAGCCAACTTCCCCATCCTAGCCCAAAGTCATTTTCATGCCTGAAGCCTACTTCTTTGTTCTAGCTTAAGATTTAGATTTCTCCCTATAATTACTTCCTTGGTCTAGCCTAAGATTTAGATTCTTGCCTGAAATTTCTTCTTTGTTCTAGCCTAAGATTCAGATTTCTGCCTGAAATTACTTCTTAATCAAACACTCAAACATTTTATGAGCAAACAATGATTATTTTAAAAAATAAGACAAGGGTTTGTAGAGGTAGATCAATGGGTATAAGTGGTTGTGTGCACATGTGAAGACGTGACTTCAAATCTAAGGAAACATTGTAAAGTTGGCTGGAGTAACGGGAATCTTTAATCCAGTGCTTCTTCAGCAAGAGGCAAGATTAAGCGGAGATACTATCTGGAAGCTCATAGGCCAGTTCACCTTGGGTATAAAATAAACTCAAATATGATACAAGATAATGATAATGGCCTAAGGTTGTTCTCTGCTCACCCCTGTGATTCTCTTGCACACACAAGTATTTACACACAGAGAGAAATGTGACAAAGATACTGCACACATGAAGTCAACGTGAAAATTGTCTTTAGATGCTTTCTTATCAAGTCTAGAAAAAGACAGATGCAGCTGACCTAAAATCCAAACTATAAACACACTCTGATCATTTTTTTTTTTTTGGAAGAGGATGCAATTAAACATAGTCTTGACATTCTCCAGTGATTTGAGCAGAAGATAATGTGTTTTGTAGAAGCCAAAGTATTCACAGTTAAGGAAAGGGAGAAAATGGACATTTGGTGGTCAAAGGTATCTTCTAATGTAAGAGTTGAGTATGTCTAACGTTCACATTAGTGTAATCTAGTGAACAACTCATTGTAAATGGAATGAATCAAAAATTTAATACTCTTTAATTTCTGAAAAGCTAAAAACAGCAACTGTTGATCGATGTCAAGTATCTAGTATGTTTATCTTAAATATTCTTCTATATATTATTATGTATTTCCACATCACAGGATGGAGATATTAAAGGAACCATTTTGACCCTTCATCTATGTGCCTATTATTTTCCTTCCTGAAGTTGCGAAAAAACCCACCAATCATTGACTGGGGTTATTGGGTGAACCTCTGTGGGAGTCACTGACCACATGTTTTCTAGGATGTCATTATGAGTCACCTGGGAAGAGTAGGGTCAGCAAATACACTCACACTTCAGACCACTGACTGGATTTTACCATGGCATGACAGAATGCTTTATGTTTTCCCATACAACTGTGAACATAGAATTCTAATGCCATCTTTACCATTGTCTCTAAAGTCCCAAGAGCTGAAAAGCATTTCAAGCTCTTGTTAGCCAAGGTATGCCTTGAGATCATTTTTTTAAATCATATTTGTGCACAAAAAGGCCATCCTGTTTCAGAACTGCAGTCACTCATGAGTGTATGCCCTACAGAGAGGATTAACTGAATTTCCTTTTTTAAAAAAATCCTCTATAAGACTCAACAATAAGTTGACTCCTGGACGTTTTCCAGTCTCTCTTCTCATGAATATGTTATTGTCTATGTACAGCAATGGGCTTGCTGTTATCTAGCTTCATAGATGTGGACTCGAGTGATAACTATATTTCATTTTTTTATGAAGCAGAAGCAAGATTCCTCCTAGAAAAAGTACAAAATGTGGCAGGTGACATGTGACTTGATTTCTTTTCATAATTTTGGTATGCTTAATCCTGTTTCCTCAATATGCAACTTTGCCTTCACTGTAATATTCAGTTTACAGAAGAAAACCCGGTTCACTTGTTCCACTGAAGAGCAGATTCCCTCAGGGTGCACCTCAGAAACCCTTTCTCCAAAACCATGCTCAGTTAATAGATTCTTTTTTGATTTTGTAGGTCACAGAGAAAATGGAACTTTCTGACATACAGCGACTTCGAGAACGTTATTACTCAGACACTATAGGACTTTATGAGAATTCTTGGCAGCTATTGCTTCTTCTTTATTCCAAAGCCATATAGAGAAAATCTCTGAGAAGGAGGCAAAGAAGAGGGGCTGTTTCCTATTGTGGTGTTTTACAGTCCCAACCTGGCCTCAGCCTTTGTGATTAATTGTGGACTAGGGGTCTCTTCATGGAGCATCTTCTGTGTGGTCTTGATTTTGGTGTCTTGGGTATTGACACTTGAGCTTCCACATATGCTTTACACAAGTGTCTGTGCTCTCATGAAGCACTCCAGTAAGGACCACATTAAACTGTGGCTGTTCGTGAGCTGTTTGAAAAGACTTCCTGGGCATGCTCCTTAGAGAAGCCATCACCACTGTTAAATAACTTATCTGGGAGATTTGAGACCATTAATGTATCTAAATTAGCACTTATTCTTTTGGTTTTGATCTTCTTTTTTCTAAACCTCTACATCACCATATGACTTTAGTTGAGTCTAATCCATATTTTAAATTTTGAAATTCATTGCAAGATTAAAAGTATCTCCCTCTTTTCTGAGAAATGGTGGTGAGTTTTATTACACTCACCAGGTGTCAAACTCTTAATTTAGCATGTGTTTGGTTTATGGCTCCCTGCATCCCTGCTGCTATGTGTACATATCCCTGTTGAGAGGCTCCATCAGGAGCCTCTCTACCCAGACTCCTGAAAGCACTCTTAAAGGTTGAATTCCATTAAAGGACAAAGGTGATCCTTAAGCATTTGAGTGGATGCCTTGGGAGTGTGAGAAGGGAAAAGCAATCTCCTTGCTTCATGCTCAGAAGAGACTGGTACTTCTGTTCATCTGATATCGAGCAAGCAATTTCCAAAGATCCCACTTGCGAAATTCACCACATAGGATAGAGCCAGGTATATTTCACATGTGTTAAAAAAAGAAAGAAAAGAAGGAAGGAGGGAGGGAGAGAGAGAAATGAGATGAAGGGAGGGAAGAGAAAGGGACAAGAAGGGAAAGGAAAGGAAAGGAAAGGAAAGGAAAGGAAAGGAAAGGAAAGG
>NW_021604682.1:3593512-3598228 GCF_004785775.1 Grammomys surdaster | reverse complement strand
AAGGAAAGGAAAGGAAAGGAAAGGAAAGGAAAGGAAAGGAAAGGAAATCTGCTTTCTGTTTAGTTCCAATGATTGACATTCTTATTGGTTTGTTGTTGTTGTTGTTTGGGATTGGGGTTTTGTCTGTTTTGTGTTTTTTAAGAAGAAAATGTGGTTTTGTAATATCTGGGTATTTTTTTTTGAAGCAATGAAATACCTTTGAAAATTATAGAGGTCATAAAAGTAATTTACCAGTTTTTAGACAGTAAGCGAAGTCATCTATAACATGTTAAATCAGAAATAGCATAGACTTACATATGTTTGACTTAAGTTCATTTACTTACTTTGTCAGTTAAAAAGCATTTGTAATATTTTCTTGGCAAAGGAAAGCAGAATTAAATAGGAAAATGCTCTGAAATTATCTTGTAAAAAGGTACTTGAAATAAAGATATATGTCCTTTCTCACATTTCTGGAACTCGAATGGTGATTTTAAAATGAGAAAGTAGGGGTCCAGTGAGATGGCACTGCTGCTAAAAAGATTATCATCAAGCCTCTTGATCTGAGTGCCATCCCCCAGATCCACACAGTGGAAGGAAATAACCAACTCCTGCAAGTTGCCATCTGACCTATGGCCTTCACATATGTACCATGGTGCCTCTCCATCTCCCTTTTCCTCCCTCTTCTTTCCCCTCTCATACATACATACATACATACATACATACATACATACATACATACACACATACACACATATACACATACATATACATGCATACATGCATATACATACACATACACACACACACAAACACACACACACACACAACCCCCCAGGACACAGCAATAGAGATATTTTTGAGAGTGAAATGGAAATATGAAGAATATATCTAGGGAGATATCCATCTTCAGTTGAAGTCAGTTGTGCTTTTCCTTCATTGTAGACATCACCTTCGCTTTCATCCTATCATCTATTTCTGAAAAAGACATCATGGTTAGGGGTTGACTTCTCGATGAGAGGAATTAGGATCTCAACTGCACAGTCTATAAGGTGGTGTTTGGTTTTTTATATGTTTGTTTATTTGTCTCTGCATCTTCATCCAAGGTAGTTAGGCAAGAGAGAACCTTAAGTGAGGAATTACCTCCATGAGATTGCCCATAAGGAAGACTAGAGGCATTAGTCTCATGATTAGTCATTGATGGGAGAGGGCCCAGCTCCCTCTGAAGGGCACTGCTCCTAAGCAGGTAGCCCCGTTATGTAAGAAAATAGGCTGAACAAACCACAAGGAAGGTGTAAGCCATGAGCATCATTTTTCCACGGCCTCTGCTTCGTTTCTGCCTCTAGGTTCCTGTCTTGAGCTCCTGTCCTGATTTCCCACCTTAATGGAATATAATCTAAGAGTCTAAAGCTGAAATTAATGCTTTCTTCCCCAAGTTGATTTTCCTCTGTGTTGTACCACAGTAATAGACCTAAGAGAATAAGCCTTTTAAAGTGGTTCGTTTCTTGCTCATACAGAAGCTGACATAGGCTTGGGGGCCCCTGTACTTTACTTCCCACCTTGGGATTCAATTCCGAAACAAATTTGCAAAAGGAAGGAGGCTGTCAGGAGGAAAAGTGACTCAAGAAGTCTTAGCAAAACAAAATCTAGAAATTCTTGCAAATAAAACCTCAGCGAAAATGTATTTATTTGCTTATTCCATTGAGAAAAACCTCACTGTTCGCAAAACCCCACTGCAGGCTAACTGTTCTGTATCCATAATAATTGCTAAATTCACTTCACTTCAGATGGGTCCTGTGGGTATAACCTACTGATGTAGCTGTACTACAGTCCCACCTTCTTGCTGACTATGTTTGGAGTTGGGCATTATTTTTAACAACAGCACTCATGTATGTTCTTTCCTTTGAGGCAGTCTCTCACACACTGAAATCTAGAAGATGGCTGGATGACAAGGATCCACTGTCCCTCCCTTCTGACTGACCTACATGTCACGGTTTTATTAATCTACTCATCTTCTTTCCTTGACACCAAGCGCCATGCACCATTTTGGTTTCCCTTATTTGTGAAAGGTCTCATGTTTCTCTGAACGAAGAATCGGAACTATCTGAATATTCATCATTCTGGGATTCTATTTTGATCACCAAATGTGTGAAGCGCTTAAACTATTACTTTCACCAGGAACTTCAAGAAATGCTTTTAGAAAAGTTATGACTTTGTGTTTGTGCCTTGCGTCATATATATTCCTCTGTTAGAAAGAATGGAGTATAGGCAGAATAAGTCACACCTTCTGAAAACTCCTGATTCTGTTAGGATGAGTCCTTGGCAATTTGAACATGTACTATGTTGAGAGAAGATAAGACCTTTTGCTTTGTGTATTCTGAAAAGAATGTTGGGATAATGGTAGCAAAGCCCTCTTATTCATCATCTTTGGCTTAGATAACACCTAGGGTCCTAATTTAGCTAATGAACCAAACTCCAAGATGTAAATGTCACTTTAATTTCCTCAGATGAAGTGATGAGATGAGAGCCAGAATGTTTCCTTCTCTGTCCTAACTATCCCTGGGAGAGTCTAGCCATCATAGTATCTCATCGTCCAAGATGATTGATTCAATCCGGCTTCTCTAAACTTCTGACTGAATTGCTTTGCCTGTCCTTTTATTAACTTTGGCAATGTTCTAACCTTCTGGCTCCTTCGCATTCGCTGGCTTGTTTCATCTTTATGTGTGTCTAGCTTGTTCTTTCTGTGTCTAGTCTCTGTAAAACTATCCTGGTAAAACACCCACCACCCACTATTCTTCTCTCTCCCTCTTCCTCCCCCTCCCCCTCCCCCTCCCCCGCCCCCCCCTCCTCTCCCTCCCCCTCCTCCTCTCCCTCTCCTTTGTCTCCCTCTCCCTCTCTCCCTCTCCCTCTCGCTCTCACTCTCACTCTCTCCTTAAGTAGTCTCTTTTCCTCTGCTGTTTCTGTGTGAGTTGTGCAAATCCTGTCTGTGACCCATTCTGTCAGATCTTTCTCTGATTCATCACCTTGTCTGCCCCTCAACTAGACATTGCTTTTAACCATTGTAGCTTCCTTCAAGAAACTAACTTTGTCTTCACTATTAGGGATTAAAGGTGTGTAGTAAGGGTATGTCTGTATTCTAGCCAGATCATGCTGTAATCCAGGGCACAACTGCATTCCAGCCAGATCATATCTTTGGATGTGATCTCTCCTCAGAGCATCCATGTTGCAGGATTAAAATTCCTGTACATCCAGAGTTCATGCCCTATTGTGGCCTGTTGTAATCCAACACTCAATTTTTAGATGTGTGCAAATCTTGCTACCACTAATTATCTCCTAGTCGCCAGTCATTTTTTTTTTTCTTAATTGATTTACTGAACAAACATTCTAAACAGGACTCAGTGTCACCAATAAGGGTCTAATTAGGCAATTAATTTAAAATTTGTTCTTATTCATAATTAGCAAATCTGTTCTCATGCTGCCTCTCCTTGATCTTCCTCTTCCCTATCCTTCCTTCCACGTTCTCCTACTGTCCTTTCCTTTACCTGAGGAACTGAACCTAAGACCTAAAGGCTTCAAGAACATACACTCTTCCCCTGAACTCTGTCACCAAACATTAGAAGTGATTTCTCTAGTGCTTTATATTCACTAGTCTCAGGGCCTTTCCCTCTGAGTTTCAGAGTCAGAGATTCCAATGTGTACTTAAACCAATCGAATTACACACACAAATTAAAAACCCATGAAAGGTTTTTGGAAAGAGAATAGTGTTGGTTCTACAAGCTTTGAGGGCTACTATCGCAGATTAGGTTACGAATATTAATAGCAATATGGTACTATTTGCCCCCAAGTTGTAAGGAAATGATTATTATATGCTTAAATTATTCAATAGTAGCTTTAATAGTTTCAGTTAGTGAAAAGTAGAGGTCTCTTCTTTTCCTTTCTTTCTTTTTTTTTTTAATGGAAAAGAAGAAAAAATGTTAGTGTGAGCCTACACGCCAAAAAGCTCAGAATAGTGGAAAGGTGGAGATGAGGACACAGTAAATTTATCATAAAATGCACCGTTTAGAAGCATTTTCTTCAAGCTTTATTTCTTGTAAAAGAGTCTCATTAATTTTTTTACTTACAAAGTATGTTTTTTCTTCCCCATAGACTGAATTCCATTTATATTATAAATCAAAAGGGATTCTGACAATTTCTGAGTATCACAGCTAATCCATAAACTACAGCACTGGCTATAGTAAATGAGTTATTTGTGCAATAACTTACATGTATGCATTTATATTTCAACCACAAATCAAATCCAGTTGCCTTAGGATTTCTCCCAAACCAGACCTGGAAAACTACTGGGAAACTAATAAAATAGGGCGTTATCTGTGCTTAGTTTCATGGTGGAATTTAATTAGGCTCATTCAAACAAGTAAAAATGACTGAATTAAAAGATATGTTAGAAGTCTTATAGTATGAAAAAAATGGAGGTACCTATTTAATACAGAAGAAATTTCTCTTAGAAATTTTAATAAGATATCCAATTAAAGTATAGTTTCTTTTCACAGTTTATTATCAACCAAAATTAAAAGGTTCTTGTCTTTTCTCTCTCTGTGTCTCTGCCTCTGTCTCATCTCTGTCTCTGTCTGTGTCTGTTTCCTGTTTCTCTCTTTCTCCCTCCTTCTCTCCTTCCTTCCCACCTCTCTCTCTCTCTCTCTCTCTCTCTCTCTCTCTCTCTCTCTCTCTCCCTCCCTCCCT
>NW_021604682.1:3524862-3593412 GCF_004785775.1 Grammomys surdaster | reverse complement strand
CTCTCTCTCTCTCTCTCTCCCCCGTGTGTGTGTGTGTGTGTGTGTGTGTGTGTGTATGTGTGGTGCCTGCCTCAGAGCATATTGCGCTAATTTTGTGAGCCTGGAATCCAGCACGACACACATGATAACTCTGCATTCACACTGCATCTGTTATTTCTATTTTGCCTCTAGACTTGACGGTGATCCGAAACAACACAATATGTCGTCATTTAATTTTATAATATGCCATTTGCACAGCATTTGCTTTTCGGCCATATCCTTTCCCGCCCGTGCATCCACTCAAAGGCAACTATAAATTACAGAACTGCTAGATAAGTCTGTCGAACACTTGGGCAGTGGGGCTTATGATCCCACAAAGGAGAATGAAGACTTCCATCACTACAATATGGGATGTTTGGTTTGGTCCCAGGGAAAGGAATGGGATGTCAGGAGTATGGAGGGAGAACAACCCACACTAATGATTGTAAGTCCTCTGCTTGAATCAGTGAAATAGTTTTAGGTTGAATGTGTTTTTTCGCGCCACATTTTTTTTAAGCAGAAATTAATTTTCTTCTGAAGATTTGTCTTAAGGAAACAAGAGAGATTATTGTATGTTAGACCTGCTTGTGTGCACTGTAATCAAATTTTTTTTCCTTTCTTCAAAGCATGGGTTGTAAATAAAGGAAGCATGAACAGATTGAATTTGGGTAAAATCCCTTTTAGGGCATTTAGTTTTTGAGGCTTGTTATGTTCTTGATTTCAAAGTAGTTTAAAGACATGTTTCAATTGCTTTTTTTCTATATAAATGCTACAGTATAAAAAGTTTAATTTTCATTCAAAAAACTCAAACCTAAAGGTGCCTCCCAATAAGGTTTCTCATCAAAATCTGAGGGTGAGTATTTTGTTAATGTGTGTAGTTTGGGTCCAATACTGTACAGTAGTTAAGAAATGACCATTATCTGTAGGTCTATGAAAATCCTGAAAATACAATGCATTTAAATAGATATTTAGACCATTTGAATTTGAATACCTCCAAGGTACATTGTAGCAACAAAAATACTGAAATCTAGAAAAATGAGCTGTAATAATCCTAAATTAATTTCAAGCATTTAAGGAAAATTCAAAGAAGCGTGTGGTCTCCATGTCCCTCTTGTTTCTCTGTTCCATTGATCCAGTATTAGAGCTTTATATGCGTGTACTCTTCAGTTGGCTTCATGTTGTTCTCACACGTAGTGTGTCTGGTGTCTACAGTCATTTGTCTCAAAGAACTTGAAGCTCAGCAGTGGGTACACATTTGTTTGGCATTGATTTCAACACATTGTAATGAGTGTGTTTACAGGGACAGTTTGAAAGGAACACCCAGCTCCTGAGGAACCTCAAAAAGCTACATGAGCAAAGTGATTCCTCAGGTGAGAACTAAAGGCTATTAAAGAATAAGTTATTTAAAAAAAAAACAAAAAATGTATATGAAGGTGTCTTAGTAAGGGTTTTATTGCTGTGAAGAGACACCATGACCAGGGGAACTCTTTTAAGGCAAACATTTAATTGGGCCTGGCTTACAGTTTCAGAGGTTCAGTCTGTTATCATCATGGCAGGAAGCATGTCAGCATGCAGGTAGACATGATGCTGGAGCAGGAGCTGAGAGTTCAACATCCTGCTGTAGGCAGCAGAAGAGGAATGGACTGCACTGGGTGGACCTTGAGCATAAGATGAGACCTCAAAGACTGCCTGTACATTGACACACTTCCTCCAACAAGGCCATGCCTCCAAATAGTGCCACTCCCTACAAGCCAAGCATTCACACACATGAGTCTATAGGGGTCAGGGTTAGGGTTAGGGCTAACCCTCAAGCTACCACAGAGGGAGAGGCAAGGACAAAAGACAGCAAGTGTTTTGAAAGTATTATAGGGCAGTCAGCCTTCTCTATTTATATATCGTACTCCAGAAGTCAACCAATAGACTAAATATGTTCTTTAAAGTTATGTCTTCAGTGAACTTATCTCATTGTCCCCTAGCTAACATGGTGTGGATGTTATCATATAGCGTTAACATTTTATAGATGTAACCCACGAGTGACCTGAAGTATGCAGAGGTATGCATACATTATATGCAAAACACCATACCATTTTATACTGAAGTCTTGGGCATGTTTTGAGTACTTGGATCTAATTTTCTGATACCCAAGGGTCACTGTATTTTCCTGCACAGACCCCAAATAGTAAGGCTACTGGCCTTGGTTAGAAATCAGCTGTGAGGAGCTTCATTCATTGTAAAAATTATGAACACCTCATAAAGAGCTCATCGAATCTACGACAAAATCCTGTTTGAGAACTGGAAGGCTCACGCAGACATCCCTAAGGAGAAGAGATTAAATGAGACAGAAGGGAGACCATGAAGTCAATTTGACCCTATTAAAGAAATTAGCACCCATCTTTAACCCAGAAGCTATCTCCACTTGCTAACCACATACAAAGGAAAAATTGGAGTTCTCCAACAATGTCTCACTGAGAATACAAACCACACTTAACAGCAGTCCCCATGTCTAGCAATAGAGGGTCAGCAAAAATAGAACTCATTGAAATTTTTGGAGGTTCTTAGTCTCATAATACAAAGGATCTTATTTTTTATTTACTTCCAGGTCTTCAGCATATGTGTGTGTGTGTGTGTGTGTGTGTGTGTGTGTGTGTGTATAAATAGTTTTTGATTTTATGGAATTTCCTTATATGTTTTTCTTGTGCCTTTTTTTGATCTCTTTTTCTTCTACTTCTTTGTTTTATCCTATTCTGGTTTGTTTTTGTTTTCCCTTGTTTTATTATTTTTTTAGATGCTTATTTGATGTCTAATAAGAGAGAGAGTAAGAAAAGGTGTGGATCTGGGTGAAAAAAGAATCTGGGAGGAGCTGGGGAAGGGAAAACATAATCAGAATATATTGTATGAAAAAGTTTATTTTAGAAGAAACATAATGTCTGAATTTGATGAACCGTGGTTAGGGATATCAAAAATATGGAATTTCAATACATAGTTAAGAATTAAGAATAGCCTGGAAATGGAAGAGAGCAGAACTTTTGGAGGTGATATAGTTTTGCTATCATTATGAGATATCCAAATGGAGGTTCTCACTGTATCTGTTATCAGGAGGAAGAGAATGATGGTGCCAGCACTTGGCTCTGTTTTTTCCTTTACATTTGCTCTCAGACCTCTGGCCATGGATAATGCAGCCCATATTTAAAATGAGTCTTTCCTCCTCAGCTGACCCATGCTATAATGACCCTCCCAGTGATGCCAAGAGATTGTTAACTGGGGTGATCAGAGATCTTGCCATTTTGACATTCTTAATTACCAAAAGACAGTCAGTTACGTATGCTGTGGAACAGGGTACCTCCTATTTGAAATTTGGCTGTTTGAGCCAAGTATTTAAATGTTTTATTAACAAATTACAGAAAACAGCATACCCATAGTGCTTTTGATAAACCAAAGGAAAAAAGGTATAATATGTCATGAGAGAAATTGTGAAAACACTTAATACCTATCCTGCAGGTGTCCTGAGTGTATCTCCACTGTGTCCACATGTAATGTGCTTTGTCTGGCCTAGAGACTTACAGAGACTTCATATTCATCTGGGTTGGTGTGAGGTCATCATACTCAGTGAAAACTCTCCAGAGGCATTCTCTGAAGATGGCAGTCACCTTTACCTGTCTCAGTGGCTCATTAGAAGTCTCTAATGCTTTGAGGCTATACAGAAATAATAGAGTATTATATTGGTTATTTTTAATTTTTCCAGTTGAGTTACAGTTGTCTCTATTTGAGGAAGAGGGGATAAGAGGAATACACTTCAGACAAAATAGTAAAGTAGTTTCTGATCATAATAGTTATGGTGGCTGAATTTCTCTACAGTGACATGTGAAGAGAATGCGACAAAATAAGGGACAGTGCTAAGCACCTTCCTAGTTCCACTTTTATACAAAATCTTTACACACATTAGGACTTCGAAGGTAAGAATTTTTATTGGGATTTTATATATAAAGATACTGAGGCTTAAATCAAGACTAAGTTGATAGAATATACATGTTGAAAACAAAAGTGGTGGAGTTATGATGCAAACTCAGATACTTAGTCATGCCTTTAAGTGAAGTATAGTTTGCAATTAAAAGTAATGTGTAGCCACCTGTGGCCATGGACAAATTGGGTTCACCTTGAAGGGGGGCTGGAAATGAAAAAGGGGGGATGGAGAGGCAAAGAAAGCATGAAGCCAAGACAAAGTTTTCTGATCAAGGCTTGAAGTTTAATATTCAGCTCTTCTAATTTAGAAGGAAAACCCCACTTTCAGCCGGAGATGGGTGGGGGATCCCATCCTTTGTCACAACCTGAGATCTATCAAGGCAAGCTAAACGGGCAGTCTATTCTTCTAAGTTCCTGTAAGAGGTTGTATGTGTAGCCAAGGTGGGTAACTCCGCCTAGGTCCTATTATTGGGCCTATTGTGGTAAACAAGGTCTTTCTGACCTGCTCAAGGCTAGGTGGAGGGCACAGAAATGGAATCAGGGATGGTGACATGTATTTCCAACTACTCAGGAGGCTGAGGCAAGAGGATCATAATTACGAAAGACCAGCTTTGGCAAGAGCTATGACACACATGCTAAGAGCACTGGATGTTCTTCCAGAGAACCTGAGTCTGTTTTCCAGCAGCCACATGGTGACTAAGAAGCATCATTTAAGTCCAGTTTCAGGGAATCAGATGCTCTCTCTTGCTCTCCAAAGGCACTGCGTGAACTTAGTACACAGACATGTATAGAGGTAAACCATCTATGAACATAAAATGAAAATAAATAAATCTTTTTTTAAAAAATCAACAAAAATATAACAGGAGAGCTGGGGATATAGGGGATATAGCTAAGTGGTAGGGTACTTAGTACATTCTTAGCTTACTAAGGCCACTGTATCATATATGTGTGTGTGTGTGTGTGTATGTGTGTGATTGTGTGTGTGTAAATAAATAAATGATATAAACTATGATTATTTAGTTATTCTACTTTGAGTAGTATAAAACCATAGTATTCCTGTTTAAACATTAAATCAATAGAATATGTCAGACCTGACTTAATTCTGAAGAAAAGCATCAATTTATATGATGAAATTCACACATGAAAGGTTTTTTTTTTCTTGTACATTGGTGTTTTGACAGCATATGTCTGTATGAGGGTATTGGATCCCCCAGAACAGAAGTTATAGATAGTTGTACGCTGCCACATGAGTGCTAGAAATTCAATCCAGGCCTTCTGGAAGAACAGTCGGTGCCCTTAACCTCTGAGCCCTCTCTCCAGGCCCTCATGTAAGGTTGTTTTGTTCTGTTTTGTTTTATTTTGTTTTGTTTTAACGTATCAAAATAAATTAATAGGATTTTGTTTGGTTGTTTGGCTATTTGGTTGTTTGATTGGTTGGTTGGTTGGGTGGGTGGGTGGATGAACGTTTTCTGAGACTACTAATCTAACCTTTAACTCTCGCCTTAAACCCAACTTTTATTTTTAAAATTCATTTTATCTGAATAAAACTACCACTCTAAGAAATATGTAGCCTATGCTTGGGGGCATAACTTATGAAGTGTACAAATAACCAGTTTGTTTTTGTTCCTTTCTTTGTATTCTGAACACGGCAATGAGAATTTTATTTCTTCATTTCTTTTTTATTTCTGTTTACAGGAAACTGGGTTTGTTAAAAGTTTCTCTTAAGCTTTTAGATTTAGCAGTCAGTGCACTATGGAAAAGCACGTGTGGCCAAGCCTGACAATCTGGACTCATCCCCAGGACCCACACGGTGGAAGGAGAAAAACCAAATCCTTCAAGCTGTGCCCTGACCTCCGCAGGCACACCATGCTATGAGCAGGACTACACACACACACACACACACACAAAACTTTAGGTTTAATTTGAAACATATACTTTATTACTTGTTTTCTAGCTAGCTTTCAAAATATTACTATTGCATGATTCTTTGATTAAAATGAGTTTATAGATACCTTAAAATAAATACATCTTAGAAAATGCAATGCAATTCCAAATAATCGCACCAGCATATAAAGAGAAATGTTTGAGATTTTTACCTTCATAGACTTTCTATAGAGATCTATAGTTTATACTTGATGGTCTCCATATGCATCTCTTGTTGATATGGGGATGATAAAATACTCTAACGACAAAATATTTAAAGAGACTCTTCTAATGGGCTGCTATTTTATTTTCTATATTGTCTTGAGAATCCACCAAAATCTTCTAATAAACTGAAGACAGCATGGTACTTGAGTATTAAATATTAAAATATTGAGTGTGCACTTAAATAATTAAAGCACTTATTTTAGCAAATACATCAGGGAAAACCGAATTGTTAACAATAACAAAAATGAAAAAGCTCAGCAAGAAAAACTTGTATCTTAGAAATATCATAAAAGAGGGAGGGGGAGAGAGAGAGAGACAGAGAGAGAGACAGAGAGAGAGAGAGAGAGAAAGAGAGAGAGAGAAAGAGAGAGAGAGACAGAGAGAGACAGAGAGAAAGTATGAGAGAGAGTATGAGAGGGGGTGAGAGGACAAGAAAGAGAAAGAGAGGGACTGACAGATTGTCATCTTCTTGAACAGTGACAAGTACACCTTCAGTTCTTTCATCCTTCAGCCAAATGCTTCTTGATTTTAAAGCAACTCTTGGAAACGTATCTCATCCCAAGTAGAATAATTTTTAGGAAGCCTTGTTGTCAAGATTTTATTTGATGTTTCAAATGTCCTCTGAAAAGATTTTTACTTTTATATTTTTAAAGAAGTATGCTAGTTATTTTTTTCTTTTATCGAAAGTGGAATTTTTTCATATACTACATTCTGATAACAGTTTTCCTTTCTCCCCCAACTCCTCCCAATCTCCCCTCTAACCAGGATCCACACTTTTTCTAGATCCAATCATTTGCTTGCAAATTTCATGGTTTCAGTTTCTTTCATAGCTGAGTAATATTCCATTGTGTAAATGTACCATTCATCCACTCACAGACATCTAGACTTTTTTCAATTTCTGCAACTTGTGAATAAAACACCAGTAAACATGGTTGAGAAAATGTTTCTGTAATAGGATGATGTATCCTTTAGGTACGTGCCCAAGAGTAGTATAGCAGTTCTTAAGGTAGACCTGTTGCCAGCTTTCTGGTGAACCACCACACTGATTTCCAATGTGGGTATATAAATTTGCACTTCCACCAGCAATGGATAAAGCCCTCCTTAATCATTTATATATAAGAAGCCTAACAATATTTACGTCTGAATTTTATAACCTGATATATTGCTAAAGGTATTTATCAGCTGTAGGAGTCTCCTGGCAGGATATTTCCTGTCACTTACATATAAAATCACATCACCTACAAGTAAAGATATTTTGACTTCTCTTCCTATTTTTATCTCCTTAATTTCCTCCTGTTGTCTTATTGCTCTAGCTAAGACTTAAAATACTATATTGAATGGTTATGAAGAGAGTGGACAGCCTTGTCTTATTCCTAATTTTAATAGAAATGCTTTGAGTTTCTCTATATTTCATTTGATGTTAGCTTTGGTTTTTCTGTAAATTGCCTGTAGTATGTTGAAGTGTGTCCTTAGTATTCCTAGTCTCTCAAGCACTTTTATCATGAAGGGTGTTGGAGTTTGTCAACAGCCTTTTATGTATCTAATAAGATGGTCACATGGTTTTTATCTTTCAGTGAGTTTATATAGTAGATTACATTTGTTGATTTACATATATTGGACTGCACTGGCTGGTTTTGTGTGTCAACTTGACACAAGCTGAAGTTATCACAGAGAAAGAAGCCTCCATTGAGAAAAGGCCTCCATAAGTTCCAGCTATAAGGCATTTTCTCAATCTCAATTGTGATCAAGGCTGGAAGGGCTCATAGTGAGTGGTGCCATCCCTGGGCTGGTAGTCTTGGGTTCTATAAGAAAGCAAGTTGAGTAAGCCAAGGGAAACAAGCCAGTAAGTAACATCCATTCATGGCCTCTGTATCAGCTCCTGCTTCCTGACTTGCTTGAATTCCAGTCCTGACTTCCTTTAGGGATGAACAGCAACGTGGAAGTATAAGATGAATAAATCTTTTCCTCCCCAACTTGCTTCTCAGTCGTGATGTATGTGCAGGAATAGAAACCATGACTAAGACATGGACCATGCCTGTATTTCAGGATGAATCCTATTTGATCATCAGGGCTGATACTTATGATGTGTTCTTGGATTCAGTTTGTAAATATTTTATTGAGAATTTTTACATGTATCCTCACATGGGAAATTGGTCAGTAATTCTCCTTTATTTGACTGTCTTTGTACAGACCGGGTGTCAAGGTAACTGTGGGCTTATAAAAAGAATCCAGTAATATTCACTTTGTGTCTATTTTGTGAGATAGTTTGAGTATTGCCATTAAATTCATCGTCGAGAGTCTTTCGGAATTCTGTGCAAAAAAAACTATTCCTTTTTTTACTTTCTTAACACCCCTTCCCCCTTCAGATGTTCTAACATCAGGACTGGCATTTAGTGTTAGGGAATATTAAATAAATATTTAACTTATTTCCATGTTCTGTTTCCCTATAACTCCTGTGGCCATCATCTTAAATGGATAAGAAAACTGAGTAACACACTGAAGCCCCTTTGTCACAGCTCCACACCCTGCATGACAAGGAAACAACAGACCTTCTGAGAAAGGCACATGGGTGCTTTAAACTTATGCAAGCATGCTATACAGGTATTTTTTATGGTCTCTTCTATGTATAAAGCATTTCTTTCTCTGTTCATTTCTCTTTTCCTATCCTAGTTGGTCCTCAACATAAACTACTCTTTGACTCCTTTTCAACTTCTTGCTCATCCTCTGACATTGTGGTCGGTTATTATCTCCTTCTGGAAGCTTCTCTTAACCTTGTCATTTGCCTGAACAATCTCACTGAACATACTGCTCTATGTTGATCAGCTATCTTACAAGTTGATGTTTGCCACACGGGACAATAATATTTTTGTTATGATTTTTTATTAAAGTCATTTGAGGAATAGCTGGGGAGATGGCTTAACGGGCAAAACGTCTCGCTGCCTAGGTATGGGTTTAGATCCCATAGTCCACAAACAAGCAGGGTATTAGCTTATGGTAGAATATGTTCTGGTCATCCAAGTGACGCCATAGTCTGAGACAGGAGATTGATTTACTGGAGCTTGCTGGTCTTGAGTCAAGCTCTAGACTCAAAACAGAACCTGTCTCAGGGTAATAAAGTAGAGAATGAAAGAAAAAGACACTTGACACCCTCTGTTCTCCATACACACACATGGACATATGTAACACACACTCATGCATGCAACCAGGCACACATACATACACACATGATAACATGCACACAAACACGCATGCGTGCATGCATACACACAGGCACATGCACTGGATTTTTTTGTGCTTCATACAAACAGCATGGTTTTACTCTATAACACTGTAGCTACATAAAGTAAGAGAACATGTATCCTTTGACATCAGGTCCAGCTTTCTTTTACACTCCTTTTAATCTACAGCTATTTTAAGCACTCTCAAACACTTCCGTCTTGTTGTAGGCATTCATAACTTCCTCCTACGTGTGTTCTCATTGCTCTGAATTCAAAGGGCCAAATCTTCCATACGAGAGTACAAACACTCACATGTAGATCTAGATGAAGAAGTCTTGGGGATGAGCCTAATACTTGGAGAGCTCCTTGGAAGCAAAACCAATTTCCCAACGAAGGCCATGAGGCTTAGCTGCCTTCTCAGGCAAAGCTGTGCAGAGATAGCCCTTTCTCTGTGCCAGGCTCTCCTTCTATTCTATATGGGGTTGAAACCTTAGACATACTGTCTTTAGCTGTCCTACAATACAATACCTCCAGCCTCCTTACATCTCCCTGCCTGGCAGCACCCTGTGCTTTCTCATCGCAGGCTGTCTTTCACACATGCTGTTTTCTGTCTCAAGCATCCTTTTCTCTGAATCTTTCCCCTGAATAACTAACAGCATTGATTTTCCGTGACAGAGTTCATATGTCAGTTTCTACTGAAAGCTTCCCCCTGGGGCTCTGTCAGAGCTGTGTCAGCACTTTGCTGCAAGACACCATCACTGGTTAGATGAAGAGGTGATGTCGTTGGTGAAGTTGGGAACATGAAGCCAAACCAAATGAAGTTGCTGACCCTTCTGCTCTGTAGGGCGATGAAAAGCTTGATATCTGATGGGAATTAACGCCATCGCCACTCTCACGGTCCTTAGTTTTATTAAAGGTGAATGATTACTCAGCTTTTACTATAAGATAGTGAGGCTTTGCTGACAGTGATTCGGTGAACTGATGGAGATCCATCTAGGGTTTTAGAGCAAGGGCTCTCGTTAGACCACCTTCCTCTGGATAATGTGTTCACTGTTCTCCATTTCCTCCCTGATAAAAAGTAGCTACATTTATTTATATGCTATTAATACATCTGGTTAAAAAAAGTGATTATTTTTCAGGATGGCTTCAGATAGTAGGTTGCCTTTCAGTTCAGATTAGAACTTGAATGTGAAGAGTCCCCCACGTACCCATGTGTTTAAATATTCAGTCTTCTTTAGTAGCACCAATTTTTGAAGGTTATTGAACCTGTAAGAACTATGGCCTAGTGTAGACCAAGCATTAGGGTGGCGCTCCAAAATGGTAGACCCACTCTGTTTCCTGATTCAGATGTAGCAGATGGGTGTATGAACTTTGACCCTTGTAGACACTCTCCCCAAGCCACCTGCTATGCTCTCCCTGCTAAAATTCACTCTGTCCTTGAACCATGAGTCAAACTGAAATTCTCTGTCCTTTGGTGGCTTCTGCTGAGGTCTCAGACATGTAAAAGCAGCTAATACAATGATGTACTTTGAAATTTTGACCTGTTGTGAGTTGAAGCCATTTGAAAACTATATAACGGGATAATTAAGATGAAAGCAGAATTCTAAGGCATTTTGAAAGTAATGTTTGTTGACCACATTAGCCTTTAGTCTATTACGCAGACATTTTGATCTGGAAGGTCTTCTGATGAACTTCATGACAAGGTTAGCAAAGCTGAGCACTCATCTCCTTTAGTAAGCACACACTGTCGCATGCAGAGTGATTGACAGTCGGGATGAGAGGCTATCACCATAATGTTCTAATGTTCTTAGGTGACCCTCTCTAACAATCAGGTTTCCTTTTCATCAATACTGCCATACATGGAATCACCCTACAACATGGGTTTTCATGTTCTATATATGCATTGAAATGAAAACGTTTTGTACTCTGTGCAGAGAAGCTAACACATACTGAAGGATGAGGTGGTGCAAGGCGTGTCCTCGCCCAGAATGGCTGAGATGAAATAATCAAAAATAAACAGGAATGAACTGACATGGGAGAAGTTTACCAAAGACTGGAGCTTGGATAGAGGACAACGGCTGTCACTCATGCAGACAAGTACCAAATACACCACAGGCCTGCAGTTCACTTTGACTTAGCCCTCACCATTTGTGTATATTCTAAAGCTACATATCCCACATACAAAAGCTTCACACATTTCTGTGGTCCTCAAAATTAACAGCCACACTGGCCTCAACTGACTGTGTGAAAGTGAAGGGCAGACAATTTAAGAGTGATCCGGGTCTAGTTAATCTTCTCGGTGTAACCAAGGAGCTCAGCTCGTGTCCCATTTATACATTCCGGAAGGCGCCGTGCACCACCTAAGAGACAGGGTTAGGTCTTAAGTTGCTCTCATGGGCCTGTGTTCTGTAATCATTGTATGTGATGTATTATTAAATTCTCACCATATTCCTCTGAGGGAGGCTAGTTATCACTGGATTGATTTTACCATAGGAAATCTGTACACAGTTTAAAGAACTTGAAGAGGACTTAGTAATTAGTTCTGCACACATCTGGGCATTGTCCAGAGACCACCATGTATTTGGCCCAGTTGATTTATGTTCCCATATGGGCTTAAAATTAAGTAAAACAGGTTAGACACTGAGGTCTAAAATCCCAAACCCTGTAGCTGATGCAATCACAAGGGCTTGTGGCTCAGTGGTTAAACCCACATGGAGAAAGTAAAACTTACATGTGACTGGCAGAGGACTCTCTCATTGCTGCTCCCTCCTTCCTTCGCTAATACTGCACCAACAGCATGAAGAAAGATATTATTTTAGCTTCATTCTGCTGCTGTGCTAAAAACACTCTGATCAAACACAAGCCAGGGGAAGAAAGGTTGTATGTCATCTTATAATCCTGGGTCACAATCTATCTTTAAGTGAAATAGGGGCAAGAAGTCACACAGGACTTTGAAGCACAATCCATGTGTGAAGCAGAATCTCCCCTTCTTAGCTTACAGACCTAAGGAGTTGTGCTGCCTATAGTGGGCTTAGCCTTCTTGTATTAGTTAACAATCAAGATAATCACCAACAAATATGCTCACAAACCAGTCTGACTGACAACCCTTTAATCTAGGCTTTCTTCTCGGATGACTGCAGACTGTGTCTGATTGATAACAAAGCTATCTAAGACAGATATAGAAAAGAAATAGGACCCAAAAATAGAAAGTACAAGCTAGTGAACATAAATACTTCCTGAGCTGGTCGGCAGTCACTAGTACTATAGTTCAGCCATATGCTTATTCTTTCTCAAAGAGAAACTACTAGAAGATGCTGCCCACCATCTCATTTGGTGATGTACACATTGAGGAGGGAGCACCTGAACAATAGGAACCATTCTTCAGTATGGTTACTGAAACTCATAGCTGGGCATGAATCCCATAACTCCATTGTTTGTCTTGCCATCGTAACAGGCATTGTTCAGGAGCAAGCCCATGTAGGAGGTAAATCAGCTAATTTACTAATAATTTAGAAAATGGGGTCATTTTGATAGCATTTGCATGCTATTTCAGACACTGTTATTACTGATTGTGAGTGTCTTCTCCACCTGTAACTTCTCTTCGAAAGGTTATGGATTACATTTAGCTGAAAATGTGTAAAATTTTCATTTCAAAGTCTAGGCACCCTTGGGTTTCTCAACCACACTTTCCAGTTGTATGTTCAAAAGCCATTCCCTTCCTTCTTCTGTCTTCCTCTGATGAGGGAGTGGAGGCTGGGAAGGGAAGGATGAAGAGAGGGAGGAAAGGGAGAATGAAGGGAAGGAAGAGAGAAGGAAAAAAGGAAAGAATTTTCCTCCAGCTTACCTCACAAAATGTCACTGTCACCCACTGGCTTCTTCAAACCAGCAGATGAATGTCATGTCAGAAGCAACTCTCTTCCTAATTCCCCACATTCAATACATAAGGACACTGAATTCACTACTCCTGCCATGACATTCTCTGCCTTCACATAAGCTTTCTTCCTGATGTTTATGCTCCACCATGCTGGTGTCTTCATTTGTCTTCATGTGCATACACTTTGCTTCTCTCATTTAAGAGTGTTGAGTCAACTGACTAAACCAACCAAAGCTAGAAAATATTTGTTTTGAGGCTGAATAAATAGACCACATGTGGTAGATTGCAAAAGGCATTTTTAGATAATGGCGGGTATTTAATTTTAATGTTAAAAGAAGCATCAGTGTTGAAGCACTTCCTTCATATCTAGAGAATTTTCAAAGCGACTTGTTAATGATGTATGGCTTAGTACTCCGACGAAGCCTGGTGTCAGAGCTGATTTCAGGTCCAACACCGATTGGTAAGGAATAGATAGAATTACAGAATCTGTAGAGTAAGCCATAAAGATCAGTTGTCGACAAGAAAAGAAAGACAGCATCCTTAACTCTAATAAGGAGGCATATCGTAGTTTCTAATTAAAACCTCATTTGGTCCCAGCTACTCTAAACTCACCCTCATGAAAACACAATATGAGTTCTGTTGTTATTCAGTGGCTAGTGACATGTGGCAACAGCACTTTAGCCCAGACTGCTGACTATCCTTGGGGCTGGAGGAATGCATTATTCCAGTGTGTAAAACTGTGCTAAATGCATACCACAAGTTCGCTTTGTGGGTTTTATAGACATTGTAGAGTGTTTAAGAACTTTTGTGCAATCACTTTCCCCTGCAATGTGCACTTCTGTGTTTATGATTATCATTCGGATACAACTTCCTTTTAATGTGTTTATAGCTATGATTTATCATTAAATTTTAAGTATATTTTAGATGTGGTTGTATAACTTTTATGCCTAGAATTTTTCCACTGAAACACATTGCGAAGTAGTTTTCATTTACCAGATTGAAAGAAAAAAAATAGATAAACCATTTTTTTTCCTCTAAACACTGAGAACAATAACTGGTGGTCCAAGCACTGTTATATATTTGATATCAATAGCACTACCAGACAGGGAGTTCTGAACGCTGTAGACTAGGAAGAGAATGTGAAAGAGAAGGGGAGTTACGTTTCATATCCTTTTAGAGAAAAAGGAAGACACAAAAGTTAGCTGAAGAATAAATATCCAGTCATACTAGTAGATGGAGGACATCATTATGCCCTTGGCTGTCATCCGTTGCATTATGGGTTTCAATCTTCCTAATATTGCTCATTATTTAGTGGTTACTGTTTGTCAGTAAAATGCCACATGCATTTGGGAGGGAGGCTGACTTTAATAGCTCGTTTTCTTGTCACTTTGACAGTTGGAGTTGAAATTAGTCATCTGCAATAGGTTGTTTTGTACCGCGCACAATATTGAGATCTGAATTAGCTGCTAAATTCATGATTTATATGTCTTTGCAAAGCTGATTTATACTTTATTAGTCTTCCCTTGACTTGAATTGCATCCATATGAAATAAACGCTGAAAAGATACGAGCACAAATTGTCAAAACATCCTGAAATATTTTTAAACTAGCGAAAATGTGCCTTAGATATCCTTGCAAAGTGTTACCGAGAAGGGTCAGTACTCAAAAGGGAGCAAAGGATTGAAAATAGTTATCTTTGCACATGGAATTGTCACATTCCATTTTCTTTTTAGAAAGCAAAGGAATATTTATTCCATATTAATTTAGGTTACTATGCATATTCATTGTCATGAGAGAAAAAACATAGTCAATAGAACACCGCATTGCATACATTTGTACATGCACAAGTTGTACGTGTACACATATAAAAATTACTTCATAGGAGTATTTTAGAGAAACATTGATTAAGCCTTTGTGATAGTCTTCTGAAGGTTTCTGACAATGTACCTAACCAAGTGTAAATATGTACATTTTACATTTTCACTGCATCGCTTTGAAGTTGGTTTTACTTTATAACATCTGGTAACTTCATAACTACTGGATATTGGTGAATTCACTCCAGGAGAATTTTCCAATACTTACTGAAAATTGCTGGAGTCTTCTCAGTTGTATTTAAGGTAAAGTCACTAGAATTCCCTAGTTCCCAAGTTTTGGGGGAAGTGCAAGTAATTTTTAGCTTAACTTTCCAAAGCACAGATGTTAATGGTATAAATAAAACCCTTTCCAAACAAATGCACTAGAATCTGTGAACAGGAGCCGTCTGTTGCTCAGACTGATCCAAGCTATCTATACCTTACTCCGTATTCTATATTTTTAAGCCACAAATGATACCATTTCCTAGTTGTTAAAGTCTACACCCTCGCATGCAATATTTATAAACAACTGGTAAAATTTCAACTATTTGCATAATAATTTATGTCAGCAAGAAGCTATGAGGTTATAAATAGATTGCAAGTGCCAATAAATGCCAACGAGAAGATAAACGTAAAAGGTGATATTTATCACACTTGACTTAAAGTTGTTATGCTTTCATATTTCAAGAAAACCAGAGGAATCTTCTCAATGAAAATGGTAGATATGAACAATTTTTCTTTCATAGAAACAGCATTTAAAATTATAGTGTTTGTGAACATGTAGCAATAATAAGCTTTGCAGCTATTAGGTAAATTTTGTTCACCTTTCTTATTGGCAAAGCCACTGAATGATGTACATATTTTCAGCCCCGTATAGTTGCCTCCTATGTTACTGTGATAGTAGATGTCTCGTTTACAGAGAGATAGTAAAAATAAACAAGTGATTGAGTATCCAGATGAGCTAATTTCATTTTGCTTTTCTTTTAACTTTTTGATTGGGTCTAGATTGACTGCTTTATATACAGCTGTCTCTAAGATTCTGAGCCATTATTCCATGGCAATATTATTCACAATGTTCCAGGCCAGTTGATTACCTGCATGTCTTTTTCATAACTATAATCCACAAAGAAGTAATATTCATTTAAAGTGGGCAGGGAACAGTCAGCTTTGGTGGGTTAATTATCTTGTACAGACCCAGGAGCCATAGACATGATACATTGGACTGCATAAAAAATTCTTCCAATGTTCCACTTTGAAAGGTATCCCACTTAGGTAAAACAAAACAAAAATAAACAAACAAACAAAACAAAACAGGAAAGTAAAATGAGAAATAGGAACATAAATAGAACTACAAGCCTTCACGATGACATTTCTTTGTGATCACTCTCTAAAACTTCCAAGAAACACACTTTACTTGACAATGTATTTCAAAAGCACGACTTACTCCTTGAAATTCTCATACATGTGTACAATGTATCTTGATCACACATACCCCTGACTACCTCCACCCAATACCTTACCCTAGGATCCCACATCATATTTTCCCAACCTCCTATCCTGTACTGGGTGTCTCCTATGTATGTATGTATGTATGTATGTATGTATGTATGTATGTAAATATGTATGTATACATATTTACATGTATGTATGTGTCATCTATTTATCTGTTTTAACCCACTAAATCCAGATAGTGCCATCCAAATGAGCATGGGGACTTGTTCACTGGAACATAGATGACTTACCAGCACCCATAGCCCTAATGAAAGTGACCCTTCATGCTAATACCTCCTGTGTTTCTTTGGGACCTTGGAGACCTATCCCCACTCCATGCTAGAGTTCTTTTCCTTCCTTCCTTATTTCCTTCCTTCCTTCCTTATTTCCTTCCTTCCTTCCTTATTTCCTTCCTTCCTTCCTCTCTTTCTTTCTTCCTTTCTCTTCTTTCTTTCTTTCTTTCTTTCTTTCTTTCTTCTTGCATTCTAATCAAATTTATTTCTCTTTTTTTTGAACTTTTTATTAGACATTTTCTTGATTTACATTTCAAATGTTATACCCTTTCCTGGTTTTCCCTTCAAAACCCCTCTATTCCATCCCCATGCCCCTGCTCACCGACCCACCCACTCCTACTTCCTTGTCCTGGCATTCCCCTACACTGGGGCATAGAGCCTTCACAGGACCAAGGGCCTCTCCTTCCATTGATGTCCAACAAGGCCATCCTCTGCTACATATACAGCTGGAGCCATGGGTTATTCTATATGTATTCTTTTGTTGGTGGTTTAGTCCCTGGGAGCTCTGGTGGTTCTGATTGAATCATATTGTTGTTCCTCCTATGGGGCTGCAAACCCCTTTAGCCCCTTTGATTCTTTCTCTAACTTCTCCATTGGGGACCCTGTACTCAGTCCAATGGTTGGCTGTGAGCATCCACCTCTGTATTTGTCAGGCTTTGGCAGAGCCTCTCAGGAGACAGCTGTATCAGACTTCTGTAAACAAGCATTTGTTGGCACCCACAGTAGTATCTGGGTTTGGTAACTGGAAATGGGATGGATCCCCAAGTGGGACAGACTTTGGATGGCCTTTCCTTCAGTCTCTGCTCCATACTTTGTCTCTGTTTCTCCCCCCATGGGCAATTTTGTTCCCCCTTGTAAGAAGGACCAAAGTATCCACACTTTGGTATTCCTTCTTCTTGAGCTTCATGTGGTCTGGGAATTGTATCGTGGGTATTCCAAGCTTTGGGGTTAATATACACTTATCGGTGAGTACATACCATGTGTGTTCTTTTGTGATTGTGTTACCTCTACGAGGATGATTTTTTCTAGTTCTATCCATTTGCCTAAGAATTTCATGAAGTCATTGTTTAATAGCTGAGTAGTATTCCATCGTGTAAATGCACCACATTTTCTGTATCCATTCCTCTGTTGAAGGACATTGGATTCTTTCCATCTTCTGGCTATTTTAAATAAGACTGCTGTGAACATAGTGAAGTCCTTGTTATATGTTGGAGCATCTTTTGGGTAAATCCCCAGGAGTGATGTAGCTGGGTCCTCAGGTAATACTATATACAACTTTTTGAGAAACTGCCAGACTGATTTCCACAGTGGTTGTCTCAGCTTTCCATCCCACCAACAATGGAGGAGTGTTCATCTTTCTCCACATCCTCACCAGCATCTGCCGTCACCTGAGTTTTTGATCTTAGCCATTCTGACTAGTGTAAGATGGAATCTCAGAGCTGTTTTGCTTTGCATTTTCCTAATGACTAACGATGTTGAATATTTCTTTAGGTGCTTCTCAGCCATTTTCCTCAGTTGAGAATTCTTTGTTTAGCTCTGTACCCCATTTTTAATAAAGTTATTTGATACTCTGGAGTCTAAAATCTTGAGTTCTTTGTATATATTGGATATTAGCCCTCTATGGGTTGTACGGTTGGTAAAGATCTTTTCCCAATCTGTTGGTTGCCATTTTGTCCTATTGACAGTGTCCTTTGCCTTACAGAAACTTTGCAATTTTATGAGGTCCCATTTGTTGATTCTTGATCTTAGAGCATAAGTCATTGGTGTTCTGTTCAGGAAATTTTTCCCTGTGCCCATGTGTTCAAGGCTCTTCCATTCTTTCTCTTCTATTAGTTTCAGTGTATCTGGTTTTATGTGGAGGTCCTTGATCCACTTGGACTTGAGCTATGTACAAGGAGATAAGAATGGATTGATTTGCATTCTTCTAAATGCTGACTGCCATTTGAATCAGCACCCACAGTCCTAATGAATGTGACTCTCCATCCCCATCACTGATCAGATGCTAATAACTTCCAGTCTCCATCTGCACCCAGAAGCTAAGGCTGTTCCACAGCCCTTCACACACAAATCCTCCCAGCAGAGACCTGGGCTCCCAGGAATGTTCCTATTCCTAAGCTCAGAGGTGAGATCGCCACTTTTGCTCCAATAACTATCCAAAGTGGGACTGGCCAGGAGTCCTCAGGGCACAGGAACACTGGAACAGCTAAGGACAGGATCCTTCTGGTCACCATCTACACCCCAGAGCTAAAGCTGTCCCACAGCCCTCTGCACCCAAACCCCACCCAGGAGAGAACTGGTCTTGTCAGGAGTGCTGACACTCCTAAGATCACAGGCCTACAGGCCCACAGGGGGGACAAGCTCCAGTCAGAGACAGCAAGACCAACTAACACCAGAGATAGCCAGATATGGAGAGGCAAGAGCAAGAATCTTACCAACAGAAACCAAGGCAACTTGGCATCATCAGAACCCAGTTCTATCACAGCAAGTCCTGGGTACCCTAACACACCAAAAAAGCAAGATTCAGATTTAAAATCACATCTCATGATGCTGATAGAGGATGTTAGGAGGATATAAATAAACTCCCTTAAAAAATATACAGGAGAACACAGGTAAACAGGTAGAAAGCCTTAAAGAGAAAACACAGAAATCCCTTAAAGAATTATAGGAAAACACAACCGAACAAGTGAAGGAATTGAACAAAACCATCCAGGATCTAAAAATAGAAAAAGAAACAGTAAAGAAATCACAAAGGGAGACAACTCTGGAAATAGAATTCTTAACTGGCTTGATCTTGTTCAGATCTTGCCTAAGCAACCACTACTGCCATGAGCTTATTGTACAGCAACCATGTTTTATATAGGAGTCAGCATCTCAGAGCATGCTGTCCAATCCTCCTGCTCTTAGATTCTTTCAACCCCTCTTCTCTGATATTCCCTTCAAAACCTACCTTGAACAAGGGCTATCATTGGCCACTTCAAACTTTCTTCATAAAGAGGAAGAGGAGGAGATGATGTTGAGAACAACCACTGTGTGTCTCTGGGAACTTTCTTCACACGTCTGTTTCAGCACCTGCCTTGCTGAGTCTGTACTGGATCTGTACTTTCTAAGTTTCTTAGTATCAAGGAGTGTGTGACCATCTTTCCATCAGAAACAAGAGATCAATCAAGGAATATGGTTTATAGATTCTGCACAGGTAACTAGAAAAGGAAAAACTAGAAATAAGGGCATATTCCTCTAATATTCCTGTGTTTTATTTGCTGGATATTGTACACCTTACTCTACCAGATGCCTATAAATAAATGGATACCCAGATTCATAAGAAACAGCGAATATGAAATGATTTTTAACATAGTATCATTGTAAAGTAAGTGGCAGTTGATTGTCAAGGAAAATGACCCCCAGGTCTATAAGAAATGAGTAGGAAGCGGGGCAGTGTTGTCAGCACTTTCAAGATAAAGGAAACAAAAGGCTAGGATTTGCATGGCTTGAAATCTCCATCTGTCTTATGGTGAGGAGTTTTAAGTGTCTCATTGCTGGCCAAGGTGAAGCAAGATTGGAGAAGGAAGATGTTGAAGTCATCAGCTGTTAAATAACACTCAAACAAAGGCATGCTAAGGAGAGATTAAGTTAAGGATAAAAGGGAAGAGGAGGAGAGGATCTTCAAGCATAAACATCCATTCCTTGAGAATCAAAAGAATTGATGTTTGATTTGGTTAGATGAGAAAAAAAAAGACTACATATAAGATATATCCTAGTCACTCAGAGAAGAAACCTGAGCTTATAGAAAAGACTGTTCCCATCCCTGTTTGCTTTAAAAGATTACAGAGGATCACAGCAAGCATGCAGAGATAATATTGATGTAATTTAGCCTCAACAATAAATGTTATTTCTACTGTTTCCTCTTCAGTCTCCAGGGGAGAGTCCTTTGGGTTCTAATGGTTCCTTCCTACTGGCCTTAGAATCTCGTGGTTTGCATTAAGATTTTAACCACAGACAATAGTAGGGATGGAGGAGATTCCACCTACCCAGATCTTAAAATAATGTATTTCAATACTAATCTGTAAATGATTCCTTGATTCAGCCAGTGCTCAGTTGGCTTAGGCGAGTACTGAAATTGTCAACCACCTAAGGCCCATGGTGAATGGATGCCACATACTTTACTATTTCTGAGTACAGCCTGTGTGTTTCAGCTCATAACCAGCTTAGACTGTGGGAGAGTCCGTTAATTATACCACTGTGGGTGAGATTATCCTCAGTGGATTTTATGGTCGGAATCTGTGTTTATTTTTTATTGGTGGGTTAGAAGCCATATTTTTAATGAAGAGAAGTAGTAAATGTGTGTCTTAATCATTTGTACTCTCCATGTGTACCGAGGACCATGAGCAAAGGAAAGAGACATGGTCCCTTGTGACACATGGAGAGTATATATGTGTGTGTGTGTGTGGGTGTGTGTGTGTGTGTGTATATATATATATATATATATATATATATAGTAAGTATTTAATATATAATAGATATTTTTGTTGTTTTCTTTTGTCTATTTGTTTTAAAACAAGGCTTCATACTACAGCTCAGGCTTACCTGGAATATGTCATGAATATAGATCAGGCTGGCCTAGAACTCATGACAGCCTTCCTGACTCAGGTTCTCAAGTGCTAGAATTACGAGAGTGTACTATAATACCCGTATCTAAGTTCTAATGCTGCTACATCCAAGTTAGTATATTAAAGTTCTACCTATGGGACATCTGGAGGAGAAAAACCAAAGAGAACAGACCTTCTGGAGATTTTTTACATGAGGATGTATTTTTAACTGTTATCTTTATTATTTTAATTATGTGTATAAGTATGTGCCAGTGTGTAAGTATGTACATGAGAGTACAGGTGCTCACTGAAGTCAGAGGCTTCATATCTGCATAGAGCTGGAGTGTCAGGCAGTTGTGAGATATTCAACATGGATGCTAGGAACTAAACTGAGGTCTTCTAAAGTAACAGTGCATTATCTTAACTACTGAGCCATCCCTCCAGCCCTAGAAAACACTTCTTTTTGAATCACATGGTTCAAGTATGCTCATTTTAAACTTACAATGTTGTTTAATCAAATTTCCTTTGAAAATTCGTGTAAAATCTGAGTTGTTTTTAAAGGCTAAGTATTTAAAGGCAAGGTGATGAGTATTATGAACCAGCCTCTTGCATAATGTTGGTATGTGGGTTTGTCATAGAAATGGTGGTCCCAGGAAAAACTGGACAAACACAAACTAAGACTCTGTATTTAATCCAGAAAAGAAGATATTACCTTGATTTTGTCAGAAATCCTAATGAAACAATAAACAGACAGATATAACCAAACAACCAAAAAACATGTTCATCATCATAATGCGTAGCTGTAAAATAGTACAAATGCATTTCCCTCAACAATAAGGACACAGCAATGCAGCATGCTTGGAAAGGTAGATTCCAAGGAAAAACCTGGAATAAACTTAATATGGGGAAAGATTACAAAGTGAAGTAGCTTGAGGAAAAAATCCTAATAAAATAAACAAGAAAATAAAATAGGTAAAAAAGAAGCCATAATTAAATATTTTATACTAGATGCTTAAATCTTAAGACAGGTAGGAGGAAAAAATTAATTAAAAATGGCATTTGAATAAAATTTAAAATTGAGTAATATTGAATGATGAGATCTCATAGGAAAATATTAGATTCTCGTTGGACAGAATATTTATAAGAGAAAGTAACATGGAGGGAAGCTTTTACCTCAGCACCCTTTAATGGGTATCGCTGGATTAGAAACCAGAAGCTCCACCCACTAACTGTTGAAGTCTTTCAGGAAGTAATCTGGTTTCCAGGAAGGTTCCTTATACTTTCAAGATGCTGAGCTGTATGAATCAGCTAACTCTAACTCTAACTGTAACTCTTGAGTGTGTAACCAGAGCTTATGTGGTACCTACTGATGAAATCAGCGGGCAATTATGTTTTATTTTATTTTAAATTATTATGAGGATGTTGGAGGTTGTGGTAACCAACTACCCTCTGATTGAATTTAAGGCCCAGTCCATGAGAAGGAATGAATACCTGACACGACTAGAGGAGCCAAGAACCTAAAAGTAGATAGATCACAGGCTGTAATAGAAAATCTACTAGTGTTAGTCCATTGAATGAGCAGAGTGATAAAATGACTCCTTAGGATCTATTGCAATGCTCACAGATCAGTCACTCAGCCCTCATCAGGGAGGCCTCCTTTCAAAGAAGATGAAAATTAACCAAGAGACAAAACTGATGGATCATTTTAAGGAAGGAGCATCTTCCAGATTTAACAGAGCCAATGTGCGCATGAGCTCACAGAAACTGTAAGGATATGCTCGAGTTCAAACCAGACCAAAAAAAAATCTCAGAATGGAGATGAGGAACTGAGTACCACGTCCTACCTTTAGAAACTCTTGACAAATACTGAGTGAAGGAAAAAAATCACCTTTCTTCAGTTGAGAGACATAAGGTACATGAACCACAGAACAGGGCAAGCCTTATGCTCAGAAGCAGTAAACCAACAGAAGTCAGACTCCATGGTTCTTTAAATGTCTGTTTTCTTCTGGTTTTGCTTCATTTTAAGAGACAAAGAACATGAAGTGTGGAGGGTAGGTGAAGGACCTGGAAGGAGTTGAAGGATAGTAAAGAATGTGATAATAATATATTCTATGAAATTTGAAGAGTAAATAAAATTTTAAAAATAGTCATTTAAGAATAATATATGTATATACACACAAATATCTGTATATATCTATATATAATATATATACATTATAGTATAACAACATATAGATATAGTTACAATATGTTTTTATGATATACATATATCCAATCAGGTCCCCTTTTTAACTTCATGTCTGTGTCTTCTTTTTCTTTAATAGCTACTAAGTGCTGTTCATATGGGAATAAATTTTAGGACCATCTGCTGGAGCATAGGACACCTACCTGTTGTCACCCACAAATATAAGAATGATTCTCTCTCCCTGGTGTGGCATCATGAGGATCCATCCTGGCTAGAATGCCAGCTGGTTTGATAGTGTTTGAATCCTTTGTTGGAACCCAATGCCCATGTGAGACCATAACTGCTACAGTCATGTCATGTCCAGAAGACACAATTTAACCTCTCTCATTTGCATACTGCCTCTCTTCCTAGTGGAGTCTGATCTCTAGCCCTTCTTTAATGCTTTGGTATATGATAAAGAAAGAGGAAGGTAAACACGGAATAATAGATGGGTTCATTCTCCCTTAAGCTCTCCAGTCTTGTAGAAAGGAGAGAGAAAAGACAATAAAAAACAAGCACCTCAAATCCCCACAAACAAAACAGTGCATAAGGGGAAAGCCAAGGACCTCCATTCAGTGAAGAGGAATACTGGAGCAAGATACCTAAAGACATTTGAAAAGATAAATGCCAAAGCACAGAGAACACAATAGGCAGTTGAGAAAAAGAAAAAAAATCTCCATGGAAACAGCTGAGAAAAATTCATTCCTTGACCTCAGGGGGCTGAGATCAGATCAAGTACAAATTTCTGTCGTCTCATGAAAAAGTATAATGTAATATGAGAGCCTCCCTCATGACTACCCACAGAAGACCTTGCCCACCAAGAGTATTCCAGAGTCTAAAATTGCTGCCTATGTTGAGGTAAACAGAGTGTTCAGACAAAATACATGGTACCAAGATAAAACAGAATACTCACAGTGAACTCTAGGTCTTCCCAAATACGCTCGAGACCTTTGGGCAGGAAGAAAAGAATATGTGTGTGTTCAGCAAGTGTATTTAAATGTAGTCGTGTTTAAAGTTTCTGTTCCTCTTTGTTTGTTTCTCTATTTGCTTTATTAAGACAGGGTCCTACTCCATAGCCCCAGCTAACCTTATATTCACCATGTAGAGCTGGACAGCTTGGCATTTGCTGTGTGGCCTAGACTGGCCTTCAGTTTGTGTCGATCTTCCTGGCTTAGCCTCCAAAGTGGGATAGCAGATATGTACCACCTCACACTTCTGTTCCTGGTTTTAAAATGTGTCTTTGGTAGTGTCTATTGCTGTGATAAAATGCTGTGACCCAAAGTACCTTGGGGAGGAAAGGCTTTATATCATCTTACAATTCCAGACACAAGTCTACAACTGAGGAAATCAGGCAGAAACTCAAGCAGAGCCAGAACCTAGAGGCAGGGATGGAAACAGAAGCCATGGGGGTGGGGGGTGGGGGACGCTGCTTACTGGCTTGCTTTCGAAGACTTAGCCTGCTTTCTTATAAAACACAGAACCACCTTTCTAGATATGGCAGCACCCACATTGGATGGGGCCATCAGTCACTAATTCAGAAAATCCCCCACAACTTACCTACCGAGGTGTTCTTTGAACGGTGTCTCCCCCTTATCAGATAACAGTGTCAAATTCACAAAAAAACAAGCTAGAACAAAAATGCTTTAGTATGAAAATAGTTTAGTGATATCGAGTGCTTTTCAAAGTTGAAAGATATGAAATTAAAATAATAGGGTTTTATTTTCAGAAAATATGTTCATAGTGTGATTTCAATCAGATAGACTTAAATCTTTCCATCTGAAGGAATTTATGTAATAGACATAGCCTGACAATAGCTTGGGATAAGCTTATTAAATTAATATTGTTTATGTATTTGGAGATTTCTGATAAAGGGCCAGGAGTAAGTTCTGTGTGTATGTACAAGAGAAAGGTGGCCAAGCCTGACCCTGTACTCAATGCATGTGGCATCCATATCCCAGAACCTGGGCTTAGTACCCACTGAACTCACGCACACAACCTGTCTTTTGGTAAAAGAAAGGTAATAAATATTCTAGCCAAGTAAATGTTGTATCAGCATATTTAGAAGGTTTTTTTTGTTATAGCATGTGTTATTGAATTTCGACAATAAGAATTCATTCTGATATAAAGTATAAGGAGGAAAAAGAGTGTCAAAATAATCATCATATAGATTCTCCCTTGCTATCTTTATAGAGTGCTGATAGTCTGAACTCATTATGAAACAATGTCTTCTTGGAATATTTCCAGGAAGAAGACTTCGTGGGATACTGGATTTAGGTTCAATAGGAAGGTTTACATATTTGTGTACTTGATAGACACAAGACACTTCCTCGGGAGAGGCTGCAACTGATCTTAGAGCTCTGCAAAAGGAATTCTGAGCCAAGGGTAGAGAAGAGTGGTAAGCTGAAAAAAATCAGAGGATATGGACTAATTAAGACTCTAAATAGTTGAGCAAAAATAGACAAACGTAATCCAATGGATTTAGATAGTGCAACTCAGAAAGTCATTGCCCAGCCATAGACTCAATAACAAGAGAACAAAGTTTGATGAGAAAAATTAGAAGAAAGAAGTTATCTTCTTATAGAAAGAGAAGTACCTTTGTAACCAAATAGAATATTAATTCTTGTGTTCCCACTATACAAGGCAAGCTTACCCTTCTTTCTAAATTTGTTTCTCCTTCCAGAGAAGAAGTATACCAATTCCCTTTGCTTTGCTGTGCTGTTCCTCCCTTTCTATGGGCTATATGAATCATGTATCTGTCTATGCAATTATTAAACTTGATTTGATACCTGGTTGGATAGAATAGCCCCCATAAGCACTGTTCTGGGTCTGTCTATGAAGTAGCTTACGGGGAAGGGAGCATTAACTCAAAAGGAGGACCAGTTCTGAAGATAGACAAGGCTACTGGATAATGGGCTGGAAGCAGAGGAAGAATAAAAAAGGAGGGAGGTAAAAGCCCACTAGAGTGGACATTCTTTGTGAGTGCTTCCTGACTATTGTGATGTAGGCTGTTCTTGTTCTGAACCCACCTTCTGTTCTATTAAACTAAGGGCTCAGAGGCAGAGAGCCCCCCCCAACAAAAAACAAAGATAAAAAAGTTTATTTGGCTTACAGATTACATTCTGTCACCCTCATTAAAGGAGACCAAGACAGCTTATATAAAATCAGAGCAACATAGAAAAATAATACCAGGGAAGTGGAAGCATTTCTGTATCTACTATAGTAGAGGAGGCTGTAGAACTTTTTTTTTTTTTTTGGAAAGGTGTCAGATATATCCTAGAGTGCTCTTAGTTGTTAATGGGAATTAGGCCTGAAGAGACTTTGTTCCTGATGTTCCAGATTGAAGTGAGGACTCAGCTGGGAATTGTCATAGAGAGCAACTGTGTTACATTGCGGCAAGGGACTTGTCTATATATTTGCCAATGTCTTAAAACTATTAGGAGTCTGAGCTTGAGAGTTGTCTCTGTAACTTTTCTATTGTGATATTAAGACACCATGACCAAGGCAACTCATAGAGGAAAGACTTTGTTTGAGGCTTACAGTATCAAAGGGTTTGAGTCAAAGACCATCATGAAGCAGAATATAACAAACAGGAAGACATGGGGCTTGGGCAGTAGCTGAGAGCTTACATCTTTATGTACTATTAGGAGGAAGAGACAGTGAGGGGAAGAACTGGTTGAAACCTCAAAGCCCAATCCCAGTGATACACTTCTTCTAACACCACACCTCTTCCTAATCCTTCTCAAACAGTTCCACCAACTGAGGAACAAACATTCAAATATATGAGCCTATGAAAGCCATTCTCATCCAAATCACTACAAAAAGTATTGGGTTAATTAATGTAGTTGAAGATACATACAAAAACAGTAAACTGTTCAGGTCATGACAGTGTTACTACCTGCTAAACTTCAAGTTTGACCAGGAAAAAAAAAAAAAAGCAAACTTTGGAACAAAAATCCGCGTGTTAAGGAGATTAGCACCTTTTGTAGAAACTAATTTCTTTACCTCCAAGAAAACAGAAAGTATGTCAAGAGGGCATCACAGAATTTACCAGACTTCACTCATGGGCTCAGACGCATAAAGATTTTACACAGTTAAGAGATTTTTCTTTAATAAGTTTCCATATCATACAGAGAAACAGATGCTACAGACACATATTCAGAATCATATCAAACTTTTAAATCTACCAACCATCTTGTAAAAGGAAAATATTTCAGAAGCTCTAGCATGGTAAAAGGACAGCTGGCGACATATCAAATTTTCTTAGGAAACAACACAATAAAATTTAAGCTCTTCCTGAACCTGTTAAATTTGGAGCACAGAGAAGGAGAATTTGACCCAGTTGTTTTTTTGTTTTGTTTTTTAATGATAGTTTACCTCCTGTTCAAAGGCCACCTGCAGATAGCTTATTTGCATGGGAATAAAGGCAAGTATCCTCTTCTCCCCAGTGCTCATTGTGCTGATAACAAACCTCCCTTCACAGAGCACAGCATCCTGCTTGTGGGAAGTGGGGAATCAGCCAACTGTCCATGTCTGCTGCTGATCCACACACTTTGAATAAACAGCAAGCATTCAACTGCCAACATCCACTCTTTCTAAAAAAATAAAAAATAAAAAAATAATAATAAAAAGTGAAGGGAATTTTACTTCAGTCAATTTAACATTCACTATAAATTGCATTTTATCTTTTGGAACAAAGACTTTCAAAAGAGATCATGTTTTACAAAGCAAAGTGGAAAATATTTATTAGATAGTCTAATGAGAAATCTGTTAGTTCATAACTGCATCCTGTGCACTGTCTAATTGTCCATAAAACCCCAACAGCTATTATAGGCATAAGAACTTCACAGCAGCATAAATTAACACTTGTACTTATGCGATTTTCTACTCTTTTTTTTTTATTTTTGAGAAACTCAAAGCAAAATTATGAGTTTTGTGAATCATGTAGAACAACTTGGTGAAAATCTTAATTGCTTTCTGCTGTACAGGCAAAATAAAGGCAATTTAAATGCAGTAGATTGGTAAGTATGACTTCACAAAGAATATTTAAGAAAAGCATAACATAATAAATACCCTCTGTAGAGTTCAGAGACCACTGCAGTATTGTCTAGACTGTGTCAGATAGATCTTGTCCACCTTACCTTTACATTCTCAACACATTCATATCTGTCTTCCATTTCTGCCTCAATTATAAAAATTACCTAAGCACTGTATGTGTCCACACATACTTTAGCAACTGGGCATAATCGTAAAATTTATTGTTCTTAGGTCTCAGTCACTTAATTGAATGTTCACTCACTATTATGGTCTGGTTTTCACCCTCTGCTGTGGGTTCCCACTGTGCTGTTAATACCTCCATACTCTCCCCTAGGATCTGTTTTTCTATGTTCTACTCCATAATTCTTTTCTAAAACCTTTTCATCGATGCTTTCTGAATTTCCCATAATGTACAGCAGTCCCCCTCATCTCCCTGTGTCCCCATGTCTGCCCTCTACCCTCGCAATCTCCCCTACCGAAATAAAAACAACACATAAGCAAAATAAAACAAAACACCTTGTCATGTAAGCTAAGCTGTAGCGTGTCGCAGTGTGACTCTTCTGTCCGTACATTTTTACTTGCATATATTCGTTGTAATGGGTCATTTGTCTGCTTCGAGATCTCTGGCTTCTGTGACACCATTAATACTGACTCCTCACCAAGACTCTTCTGGGGTATGCTATTATTGCCCCAGTCATGGAGATTCTGCAGGCCCAGATTCAGGACTTTGCGTTGGCATACCCCAAAATATTCATTATTCATGAACTGTTTAGCTGAACGAACTGGTCAGCCCACTGGCTCTCCCTTATCTGCACGACCTGAGTGAGCTCTCAAGTAGTGCTTTTGCTAGACTATCCAATGCCAGTATCCTCAGGAGATAGGGTCAGCTCTTCAAAGACAGCTCACCCACACCCATGCTGTTGGAAGAGGCGGCATATTCCTGGACATATCACTCCAAGCCAGCGCAGCGCTCATGAGAGAGGTCTTTATTGACAGAGATGACCCTGAAGGGGAATGAGAGGAAGAAGCAAGGAAGAGAGAGACCTATAGGTCAGGGTCCGTGTCATTTATCCAGGCCATGGCATAGGTAACGCAGGTGAGGCAGGTAACTAATGCAGCGGGTATGGGACAGGTGCCATGGCAACAGACACAGTAGGGTCATTGTCGTCCAGGGATGACGTCATCACTAGGTTCAGAAGCTGACTGTAAACAGCTTCTGGCTGTCTATGAAAGGTTCTGATGCTAACAAGCGCCTCCAGAGTCAGCTCCACGGTGATGCCCAGTAGAAGAATGGGGTTCACTGTCCTAAGTGCTAAAGCCTATGTGGGGGTGGGCCAGCTGTCCTGTTCTCACAACTTTAGGGCTAGCTCATTGGTACATTTTCTACCAGGTCCAACTCCATCGTGTTGCCCAGGAGAAGGGCAGGGTCCACTCTCTTGCCAGTGAGGGGCTTTCCCATTATTCTTCTACTTTCTTGCATTCATTCAGCCTGTGTCTGCTCTGTATTTATGTTTTCCATATGTTACTATCTATCGTTTTTTATCCCAACATCTATGTTCAGTCTTTTAAAAATCTATTTTCATCCGTGGTCTAGAATTTTCAAAAAGAGGTAAGCAAAACATTCTGCACCTTTTCAAATTTTTATTTACCCAAAGTGATGGGTGCTCTCAATTCTGAATAAGAAATGATAAGGCTTTGAAATATTACAGAAAATAGCTTTGGAAATTCAGTCTGCTTAAACCTTCTCTGACTTCCAGGCTTTTAGGAAACGACACAATTAGCCATTCTAAGTGTAATGAGAAAGGAAGGTTTGTTACCTAAGCGATAATGTGTTCAATCCTTGGGGAGAACTATTATGACTTTCTTTTCTACAGCCAAGTAGGAAGAAGAGTTCATGGGAAAGTAATCCGAAGGCGGAGATACTTAGACATCATTATTCTTCAGTTGCAGACTCTCGAGATTACATCTATTGAAGAATGAAATGTACAAGATGCAGTTTCAGGGAAATTCTGTTTCCTTGTATAAAGCCAAACTTGGCCATTTTATAAACTCTGTCCCTTGCATCTTTTTAGACTTCTGAAAGCTGTTCGGGTGCTGAGTCAGCATTTGCTGACGTCGTGAAGAGAGGGTAAAGCTGTTGATTTAAAGTCCTACAGTTTGAATAAGTGAATGTAGTACATAGACTGGGAGGTGGGGATGCACCATGACAAAGAGCTGTAAAAAGACATGAGGAGCAGAAATCACCAAGGTCATAGAGCATGTGGGGGCTGCCTGGGTCACCATTCACGTGAAGATGCCTTCTACACCCAAGCAGACATGGAGGTGCCTGCTTCTCACATCACAAGAACACTCTTATAGACTTGAGGTATATTTTTTTTCCTTTCATAATTTTGTTAATTTCACCTCCAAAATTGTTAAGAGATAACGAAATGGGACAGCAGCAAGGGAAAGTGGTACATTTGGCATAAATTCCCACCATCATTTCTGGACAGGAGATGGAACATTAAGAGGGAAGGTATTTTGAAGAATATTCAATGGAGGTCTTTTAAACATGAAAATACATCAAACGGTCCTATATGAAATTCATTATGTGTTCTTCAATTGGGATAGAAATTTGAGAGCACTTTTGAAGGTACTGATGGGAGAGCAAAATTGAGTCTCTTCTTTTACACCAATGGCTGTAATGAGGTCAGGTAGGAAATCTGTTATGGAAATATTGACTGGAAGTTATTCACTTACATCATCCATTATCCATTGTCAGCTGTATGTCTTGTGAGATGCCATTTGGAAGTAGATGTGCCCTCCTCCTCATGTAGGCATGATGTTGCTGTGTTTTCTATTTGGGTCCTATAAATACCATTCTCATACATCCTGAGTTTCTCTTTGCTGTGATGGCCAAGAAAATCTAGTTCTATCAGATCCCTGCCAAGGAGAAAAGGAGCATAATGAAGTCCCCTTTGCCAGACTTTTGACTACTGGTTTTCTTTTGTTTGTCCTTAAAGTATAGAACAGACCATCTTTCTCATGTAAGTGGTGTGTTTTCAGGCTTGGGGTGTTGTGTTTTCTGATGTGACGAGCCTGTGTATCTCTTGTGTTGTGTTTAGCTTTTGTTGTCATACTCTGGTTGAAGGAACTAAATAGTGCCTTCATAAAATAATAGGTCTGAGCTACAGTAGTGTTTCTGAATTAAGGGATAAATATAGCACTTGATTATTGTTTTCAACTGGTCAGAGAGGAAGACATTGTAATTGAAAAGCAAATTAGGAATCGTGTTTACTCTCAATGTGAAAATTGTGTGACTTTCAATGAGACTCTGGAGCTTTGCTAATTTCTCGAAATGAACTAATGAAGGCACAGTCACAAAGGAGAGATGCACAAATGGGGGTCATTCTGTAGAAGTATGTAGAGAAGAAAACTGATTTGCTGGATAGCAGGAATTATAGCAAGCATGAGGATTGTGATTTCTGGGAAGCAATAGAATGACGCTTATCATTTTATTTTGTTGTTTTTCTTTTTACTGAGATGAGATGAAGGCAACCCCTAACCCTAACCTAATAAGGCCACATGTGCTTTCTTTCTCTCTCTTCATTGTTTTCTTTATTTTTAGACAGGATCTTACTTGTAACACAGGTTTTTCTGGATCTAGCCATCCTCCTGCCTCAGTTTCTGAAGTCTCTGGTTCCTTAGAACCATATATTTTAATCCTAACTGGAAGTTTCATGAATTTAATAAAGGAAAACAAAGGCTAGTATATGAAACCATATTGTTATTCCAACTGTATAAACATAAAGGATTTTGTTAATTTAGTTTTTATTTTGGTTATTTTCTTAATGTATAGATGGGAATATATATATATATATATATACATATATATATATATATATATATACACACACACATATATATATATTCCTTATCATACTGTCAATGTCACTGAAAAGTTTAATTGATAAAATTCATCTGGGATTTTGAAAATTAAAAGTTATAAGATGGGGCTAAAGAGATGGCTCGGTTCTTCAAAGCTTTTGTTTGCTGCTCTTGTAGAGGACACAGATTTGGAGGTTTGGTTCCAAGCACCCACATGATAGCTTACAACCATCTGTGACTCTATTTCCAGGGGATCTGATATACTCTTCTGACTTCCATGGGTCTCAGGGACTCATATGGTATATATAGACATATTATATTGGCTAATTTCTTATATTAACCTGACACAAGTAGAGTTATCAGAAAGAAAGAATCCTCACCTGAGAAGATTCCTCTGTAAAATTGAACAGTATGCAAGCCTGTATTCAGGGCATTTTCTTAACTAGTGATTCATGTGGAGGACCTAGCCCATTCTGGTTGGGGTCATCCCTGAGCTTGTTGTCCTGGGCTCTATAAAAAGCAGGCTGAGCAAGCCACAAAGGGTTTCTTAGGGTTAATATTGCCATGATGAAACACCATGACCAAAGCAATGTGGGGGTGAGAGGATTTATTTGGTTTATACTTCCATATCACTGTTCATTATTGAAAGAAGTCAGAACAGAAACTCAAACAGGGCAAGAACCTGGAGGTTCCACTGATACAGAGGCTATCAAAGAGTACTGTATACTAGCTTAGTTTCCATGGCTTACTTAGCATACTTTCTAACAGAATCCAGGAACATTACCTAGGGTTTTCCCACAAACAATGAAGTGGGCCCTCCTACACCAACTATTGCTTAAGAAAATACCATACTGGCTTGCCTCCAGTCCATTGTTAGGCTTTCTCTCAATCAAGATTCCCTCCTTATCAATAACTATCATTTGTGTTTACATTAAACTACCCAGCACAAGGAATAAAACAGTAACCAGCATCCCTCGATGGCTTCTGTGTCAGCTAGCTTCTGGCTCTAGGTTCCTTGCCTGCTTAAATTCCTGCCCTGACTTCCTTAAATAATGGACTTCTAACATGTAGAAGTATAAAAAAAAAACCACTGTGGAAGCCAAAGAAACCTTTTCCTCCCCAACTTACTTTGGTAATGGTGTTTCATCACAGCTATAGTAAACCTAACTAAGATACACGTGCACACACACACACACACACACACACACACACAGACACACAGACACGCAAATGCTCATGCATGATAAATAAAAAAAGTAAATCTTAAAGTATTTTAACATAAATGAAAATTCTTTTCCTTTTCTCTTCACTCTCAGTAACAATCAAGTATTTTCGTTGTTGTTGTTATTGTTGTTGTTGTTGTTGCTGTTGTTTAAAGTTGATTGGGTTCACAAATGTGAAAGTCATAGTCCCTGAGAACTAACTGCATAGACATACCACTTGCAAGTATGGCAACAGGTCAATTTATAATATCCTGTTAATAGATTTTTAAAATTTTATTTACATCTCAAACACTGCCCATAGCACCCCCCTGTTTTTTCAAACCCATTGTGGTGCACTGGCTGAGGCTCAAGCCATGTTCCTGAGAAGCAAAGCAGCGTGAGCAGCATCACATTGCCACCTCAGAGGCTGCTTCCGGAGTCAAGCTCAGAAGTGGAAATGAAGCAGTCAGTATCTGAACTGACACGTTAATGCTTTCCTCGGTTCAGACATTGAAATCTGTGTCACAGGTCTTTACTCTTTCATGAATGGGCTATTTTTATAAAGAAAAGGAAAAGACTTCATTTTTAACTGGCTTATATGCCTTGCTAGCTGACAATATGCAACTGCCAGGGCTAGGGGTTGTATGATCACCAGAGAAAGAAGAGAGGGTTCAGGGCTGAAATAAAAATTGTTCCTGATGATAAATAAGTAGCACTTTTGAATAGGGAAATTCCTTCTTCATTTATTAATCAATATATTCGTTCGGGGTTGCTTGTATAATGAAATGATATATTTTCTGTTTGAGATTATATACTATTAAAAAAATCTATTGGGAAGTGCCCTTTGTGTATGGAGTGAGTTGTGATTTGGATCAGGATACTACCTAACTCTGGACACCTGGATTCGTAACTCCTGGAAGCGCAGACCCATGTGGGAAGCTACATATTAGCTCTCTGGTTATTCATAGATGGTTTGTTGTGCCTAATTCAGTGTGAATGGTATCCGAATAGCTATTATGCTCTACTGTTTATGAGAACATTTAGAAGATGTCTGTACATGCTCAGTGGCAATCAAGTTTTTTTTTTGTTGTTGTTGTTGTTTAAAGTTGATTGGATCCACGAATGTGAAAGTCATAGTCTCTGAGAACTAACTACATAAACATACCATTTGCTAGTATGGCAACGGGTCATTTTCTAATATTCTGTTAATAGAATTTTAAAATTTTATTTACATCTCAAACACTGCCCATCCTCGTCACCTCCCACCCCACCCCCATCCCATCTCAACAGAGTTTGTCCTCCCATTCCCCTTTCCTTCTTCTTGAAAGGGTCCCCCGCCCAGGAATCTCTTCACCCTGGTGCAAGATTAGGTGCATCATCTCCCACTGAGGCCAGACAAGGCACGCCTCTTTAGGGACAGCCCCTACTCCATTTGTTGAAGGACCCACATGGAGACCAAGCTGCACATCTGCAACTTTATGCCAGGCCTTTGGAACAGCCTGTGTATGCTCTTTGGTTAGTGGCTTAGTCTCTGAGAACCTCTAAGAGTCTAGGTTAATTGACTCTGTTGGTCTTCCTGTGGAGTTTCTATCCTCTTCAGGGCCATTAATCCTTCCCTCATGCTTCAGAAAGGGTAGCCTAATTCCATCTAATGTTTGGCTGTAGCTATCTGTATCTATTCCAGTCAGCTCTTGTGTAGAGCCTTTCCAAGATTTTCTTTTGAAATAAGGCTTAATTGCTTTGTTTTAAACAATGAACATAGTATTGTAAGAACTGTATCAATGGCATAACCTAAATGTATTTCCCACTCTGTTCTTCAGATTTTCTAAGAATAGTTCCAGAATCAGCTTAGCATTGTAAAGCTTTCTTCAAAGTTACTAGTAAGACATGACATAGAAAAAAGGAGAAAATTCCAACACAATATAGACATTGGCATTAATTATTCATAAAAACTATCCTTGAGACATGTTGGCAGTTGTTTTTTTACAGTACGAACTAAATTTCGGTGCCATTTAGCACATCATTTCTTTATATTTTCAGAAAAATACTTCCTGTTTCCTTGATTACCCAGGTCTCATAGTGAGCTCATTGTCTGAGTTTGAAAAAAGATTAAATATTCTGATATACAGTTAGCAAAACCTTGATTGTAGATCTATCTTTACAAGGAGTGATATGAAGTTAAAATAGTTTTCATGAATAGGTTGAATGTCATGCTGTTGTAGGCATAGTCAAAATAGAGTAAATAAATATTTCCCTAAAATAGTATTTGTTTCATTTCCTTTAGCCTGTTTATCTCAAGTTGTTATCTGAAAATCGAGAGCATAATAGAGCCTTGTCTACATATTGACTGAATAAGGTTGCTTAAAATTTTCAATGCACAGTATGTGTACATAATTAAAGTTCCCTGTTGTGACCATAGATCTATATCTATGTAAGGATAATGAATACAAATCAAAAGAATATTTGTATTAACTACTATGAATAGTACATACAATTTTAACTACTATGGGTCATGATAATTTCTTGACAGAAGTGGCCCTAATGCCACCTTGGGCAAGATTTCATCCTAGCACAGAAGTCTAATCAGCTGCAATACATTTTGTGGTTAGGGATGTGTCCATCCCCAGTTGTCAAATGATATATTCAGAACAAAGAAAGCTTTGTATAATTTGCAAACAATAGTCATTTTTGGTTGTGTACAACATTGACTGGAGCAGATTGTCCATTTTAGACCTCAAACAGAAGCAATTTGTTATCTGTCTAGGTTGTTAAGGTCACCAACATGACATAATGCCAAATTTTAGATTAATATGTTCTCTGGGTAAACTGTAGTAGGCTTTTGGAAGATTTTTGATCTCAAATTAAAGACAGAAATCTTATCTCATAGAACAGTGAAGGACTTACCCACAACAACATAAAAGAAAATATATCAAGGCTCCTGAATTAGGATAGTTCCTATTAAAGCAGTGGTGCTGTCAATGGAAACACTTCTTCCTCCTCCCCCTCTCCTGAAAGTCTAGCCACTCAATATTTGCTTCTATAATATAGCATACAAGAATTTGTTCATCATCTCGGCTAAATGTTCTCAGTTTGATATTCACTGCTCGATGACCTTCCAGTATCCCAGTATCCTGTGTCATTTTTGTTTACCTGTTGTCCTGGTGAACATGAAAGGTCCTCACTGAAGTGAAAATTATATAAGTTTGTGTGATCACAGGTAGAGGTACCAGCTTTTTTAATTGCAAAAAAAAAAAAAAATCCCTCTTCTAGGCTTCCCTCTTTAAGGTAGAATGCATGCGTTCTGACTTAGTTACTTGACCCATTTCCATGTAAAATCTGACGAAAACAGCTTACTGAAGAGAAGATTTATTTTGTCTGCAAGTTCCAAGGGATATGGTCTAGCATGACAGGGAAGCCATATTCAGCAGAGGCAAAAAATGGCTGAGCACACTGTGTCCACAGCTAAGAAGTCACATCACATTGAACGCTGGTACTTAGCTAGCTTCCTCCTTTCTATGCAGACTAGGACAAGAGCCCAAAAAATTGTGTGGCTCATATTGTGTCTTCCCACTTCAGTGAACCCCATCTACATAGTTCAGCACACACTGTTAAAGGATTAACCTAATCATAGATGTGCCCAGGGCCTTCCCTAGTGTGGTGGTTAAGAATCTGCAAAGCTGGCAAACAATACTATTCATCATCCAATCTAACCAGGAGGATAAAGGACTTACCTTTCAATTTTCTGAGAGCCTAATTCCTTTGAGAGTTTGGGTCCAATTGTTTTATGATCTAATTATAATAAACATCCTCTCTAAATCAGGTACAACGCAGAGGTGGGGCTAGAGATGGTACGTAGAGTAGGTACATCTTGGCCAGTAACTCAAAATTATCCAATTACTATGTATCCTCTCAAGTGATAAAAGACATTGGATTTTGTATTTGTCGGAGATTGGTTGGTTGTTAAGATACGTAAGTAAAGTGGAGATTTAAGGGTTCTTTGAAAAGTTGGCTGGATGGTGTTTTGTGGGAGGAAGCATATGAAGGAACATTTTGTTAAAGTGGACAGAGGTGTGAAAGGCTAAGGCAAACTCATGAAACATTTTACTGAAGTAGACATAGGAGAGAGGGTGTTCTGCTAAAGCAACCCCATGAAAGGACAGGTGGTGAAGGATGTTTTTTTGCTAACAACACACATGTATTAGTCCGCCTTGCATTGTGTAGTTGAGCTGCATTTGTCAGGACTCCATAGAGAGAAACGCACCAAAAAATTTCTAGTGGTGTATTGCAGTTTTTTGTCATTTCTGCGGACTTGGGCTGATTGGATACACGTGCTGAAGCAAGACACATGCTGAGGCAACAGCAAGAATCATGCTGAGGTGAGATATATGCCTCATGAAGACTCATGATATTTGGAGGATATCAATAGGACTCCATGGAGTGACAGAGACAGAGCTCGGCTTGTTGGTACAGCTCACTGTGTAACGCTTGTGGGCTTGCAACTTCATCTTTGTTGATCTTCATATCCTTGAGAAAGTCATAGCCAAGAACTTCTCTTGGTGTTCCTCTTGGTCACTCCTGCTGACTTGAGCTGAGTCTGAGGCTCAGGTCTGGATGTCTCTGCTAGGTCTTGTCATCACTGCTTCTAAGCCAAGTCTATCGGACTAGACTGTTGGGGTATCCATGTGGTTGCAAATGGATCAACCTGCCACTGCCTGTTAATCTGTGAACTGAATTGTCGCTTTCTAGACAGCATAGATGAGAGTTGCCTCAGAGAACTTTTCCAAACAAGTCCACTTCCCTCATATCATTTCTTTCCCACTACCTCTGGTAGGTGGTGGGCTACAAGGGAGGTTAAAGCATTTAAGGACCATCATTAAAAATAAGGTTTAAAAAAATAAAGTTACACAAAAGTAACAATTACACATTATGTAACAATTTCCCAAGATAAAACAATCCATCATTAAGCTCAGGAAGTAAACAACTCAGAAGCTTCAGGAAATTCCTAAAACTAAACATATTCTCCAAACCTTGCCCTTCCCAAGCATATGTAAGAAGTAAAGACTGCTAAGAAACACTCTTAAATAAACCGAGCTACCTGGAAGAAGCAGAAACAGACTAGCTGCCTTAAAGTGGCTCAAGCCAACCGAACTACCTAGCATAGACACTTTCCAATTTATTTCTCTGTCTAAGTATTTTCTCCAATCTTCTAGTTTTTGTGAGCTGTCACTCATATTTATGTGGGCCTCTGATGATACATCTTTATTTGATCATCTCTGTTCCTGTAAGTAACCTTTCACCCATATGCTTGTAAGAAATTCCAATAAAAGTCAGTGGTCCATCATGTTGAACTTCATTTGTATGCTTATTATTGTTTATGATTGGCTTTCTCTCTGAAATGTGGAGATAATTTAATTATTTATCCCCCAGGAAGCAGCATCATATAGTCAATAAGACCTCAGGTATCTTTCTTTTGTTTTGAAAGCAGATTATACATTGGGCAGCCCTTTTCATTTTAATATAATGCAATGCATAGGTAATGAAAAGCCAGGGTAAGGCCAAAAAATGTGAAAAATCACACACACTCAAAACTCAATTATTTGAACTACTTGTATATTTGAAATTGTAATAAATCTTTAAAGGATTTCTAGTACCATAATGGCCCTCGAAGGAAAACATCTGAAACCATTTTACTATAATGGATATACCTTGACTTATTAATATTTCAGAGAGCCACAGTGTTCAATAGGAAGTGTTTGTGAATGCTCTTAAGATTTTCATTCTGTTTATTACTGGAAAACTTTATCTGGCTATGAAACCAAACCACATTGCATATAAACGTCACTGTGTTTGGCTTTGTTGTAATATCTAAGTTTATTGTAAGCCAAGATGAGTTACTTGCTTCAGTTAAGTCAATTTGATTTAATAGAAGGAAAACAAGATAAAATAAAAAACCATCACTAAATCAAGATTACTTCTGTTTTAGCTCAGGTTGAAGAATCTACTGGAAAAACACAATCAATTGTCCATTAATGAGAGTTAGATTAGTGAGACACACAACAGTATTCAACTCTGTAAGACTCTATCCTTCTCCCAACAAAGTGCTTAATCACCTGCAAACTCCCGTGTAATGAAGTGTAGGCACAAGACAGCAGGTATTACATAGTTACAACATTAGGAAATCCCAAAGTTTGTGTGAGGACAACAAAACTTAGAACATGACTTCAAGAAAGAAGATTTCAATTCATATCTAAAACATGAGTAGTGATAATACAGAAGAACGTTAGTAGAGGAAAAACATAGGTATTGTAGGATAATTGATCACATTGTGAACCCCAAAATTGTGAACTGGAAAACCTTTGCTTGTCGTGACTTGGCTCGGCCCAGCACACAACATTAACCCAAGAGCTTTCTGTTTACTGTATACAAGTAGTTGTGGTGTAGCTCAGCCCAAGCACACACCTTTAACAGAAGAGCTTTGGGTAAGTAAGAGCTAAAAGAAGCCAATGACAGGCCAAAAGGAAGAACAAGAAGACAGGGAGTGGATGTAAGTAAACAGAAAGGAGGGTCTTTGATCTGAAAAGTATTTAAGACAGCATAGAGAAGAAGAATGAGGCTTTTTCCTTCTGGAATGTCAGTGGAGTAGGGAGGTCAGCTGGGTGTTTTCTCTGCTACTCTGAGCTAGCAAGTTTCTATCCCAGCATCTGGCTCCTCAGTCTTCATTGGTAAAAATCAAACTTTTGGGTTTGGGAATTTTCTTTTTTAAAGCAACACACAGGCAATAATAAGTCTGTGAGTAAAGGCTTGATGATATAAAACCCAAGATTATAAATGTCAGTGAGTCTAGGGCTTAGGGGGTTGTTAAGCTGGGGCTGATAGGAAAAGATGAAAGAGAAGTTTCATAAAGAATTCAAAAGATTTTAGACTCACTGTTGAAATCATTGAGAGGTTCTGTGGACTGTATAAAAGAGGAAGGAATTCATGTATGATTTAACGAAATATTAGAGAGAGAGAGAGAGAGAGAGAGAGAGAGAGAGAGAGAGAGAGAGAGAGAATGTTATGGTACCATATCCATCTAAATCCCTCTGTCTCTGTGCTCCGATAACAGGCATTTTCAAATTTCTCTCATCAACTATGCACCTCTGTATAGGATAAATTCTCAAAATAGCCCATGAATTCCATCCCCCAAGCACAAATTCTCAAAATAGCCCATGAATTCCATCCCCCAAGCACCAAATGGCGGTCATCAGCATCAAGAAGAGATGTGGTTTCTATCTGTGCCATGAAATCGTGAGAATGTTTTGTCCTAATTATCATTTTTCACTACTTCCCTTTCTGACACTGCTCTGGCAGGGGAGTCCTGCTCACAGTCTGCGGTCCTCATGCACTACAGAAAAACTACCAATCTGGTCCAACACAAAATCATAAGCTTACTTAAAACATTCAGAGGTGTTTGTCTGTTTGTTTTTGCAGGTGGTTGATTTTGCAAGATGGTTATGTGGTGCTGTAGTGTGAACCTTATGATACCTTAGTGGGAATGTCTTATCCCTATGTGAAAAGATCAGGCATGACCACTAGCGGGTGTAATTTAGGGAAAATTGATCCGCAAGCTTAGTCTGACCCCCAAGGGTGAGGTAGATGTATATGCAGCCAAACTTAGCATAGGTTTTACTTGTCTGATCCTCCGTCTGCTTTTGTTAAGACATTAATTATAACAAGCACAGCTTAAACATCAACCTTTGTATTATAGATTCCCCCCCCCCCCGCCAAGGTATAATGAATTCGGCGTATATGCAAACAAAAGATTTGACATTATTTCAACGTTAATGAACTCATTAAAAGTCTTCACCTGAGCATATTTCTAAGATTTCTGCTGTCGATGTGGGTATAGGATAGACATGTATATTTGCTGGGAAACCCTGGGAAGGAGGTGGGGAGGGTAGCTCTGAGAAGATAGAGACCTGCTCTCTGCAGTTACAACTGAGAAAAGATGGCTGGGTTTAGTCAGCAACAGCACAGGAGGCCAAACAATATCTGATCATAGGATAATGAATGACTCTTAATATGCGTCATTATCAAGAATTTCATAAGACATGTTGCTACAAAAATGTGAATTCAGCTGGAAATGTATCTAGTTTAGTAGCCATAAGTACAGGCCGTTGTTTTCATGGTGCTGGGAGCTCTACAGAGCTGTTTCAACATTATGCGAGGAGTCTAGTTGATACCAACCTGTATCAGTTCGTTTAGGACCATGGCTGCACCCCTGACCAACTAGAGTAGATATTGAATGGGCTAGTTTCTTCAGGGTGCCCTACTTCCTGAGCACAAACTCTAGAGAGACATGTGGTCCCCTGCTGGCTCTCTTGTGAAATGGGATCAGGTGGCTGCCCTGGTTTCCTACATGGTAGGGTTTTCTTTTGTTTTACTGGTTCCTGGGGAATGCTTAATGTATTATGCTCAGCTTTCTGCTTTGTTCCCAGCATCTTTTGTTGCCTTAATGATTCATTTTCTACCTTTGGTATATATTATAGGAAACGCAGAGATATGGCAGAGATGACTGTAAGATTCAAAGGGAAATTTTTACACTGAACTTGTTGAAGTTTCCTTTCGTCGTCTTTTGTGAATTAAAACTAACGACTGAATATGTGTACTTTTACATATGGTTTGTCTGCGGAGACCTGGAGTAAAAATAAAAGAGATGATAATGATCACCAACTCATTGTTAGAAAGAAGAAAGAGATAGAAATAGCCGGAGAGTATACATACGAATTACCAGTTTCAGAAATATTTACTTAAATAACCATAAATGGTATTTATATAGGGAGCATTATCAGTTATCTCCTTGCAATGAGGAACTAAGTCAAAGAGAAAAAGGCAACTTAGCTTACTTCACAAAATAGAAAATCACAAAGATCAGACACTTTGAAATACGAACACTCAAATCCGAACAGACACTATGAAACAACACTAGTCCATTTCCAAAAATCTTCTAAACTGGTAGAAGGCCAGATTCTTTCTATCCTGATTGATTTAATGGTGGGGACTTCCTAAGTAATTTTCTTTAATCAAGTATTTGGCTAAGCAAAGCATATCGTACATACTTAAATATTAAACAACACTGGTTTCTATTATTTTACTGTTGTTACAATTGCTATTTTGTATGTTTTCTCATTGATTACAGTCTTATGCAGTTAGAGATCTAGAAGTGGGTTCTATGTATATGCAGAATGTGTACTTTTATCCCCAGCACTGTGTTGGGTTGCAGGACACCCAACACATAACACCATTTAATAAGTTTAGTTAATATATTTTTCATAAACTGGTACGTAATTACTATATTACACCTATCAGAAATGAAACATCAAGTATCCTGTCATTTCAAATACTGGCTTTACCTGAAATATAATATGAAACGAAAATATAAACTATGTCAAAACTTCTTCATGAAAGCAGGGAGCATGGCTCAGTGCAGAGCATTTGCCTAACATGTACATGGCCCTGGTTCACTGTATTCATAGTATTGGAGGAGGCTATGGGGATGGCTTCCTTCATGAATCTGTGTTCAAATACTGACTTCTGCTCTATAGCCCACAGTTAGAGCAGACACGCCATTCAGAACAGGGCAAATCTGTCCCCATTCTTCTCATTCTTAGAATTGTTGAGTGTCTTTGTTCATTGATACTCTTGATCTAAGTATTACTCTTGATCTAAGTATTACTGTGGCGAGTCTGAAGTCTCCCTCAGCGTTTCTGTTAGTGTTTTATTAAACTCATAGATTAATGTTAAAACTTGGCTAAGCTATAAACCTACATTTTCGTTCTTCTCGTTCCACACCATAACACATCTTTTGCACTGTGTAGGTTATCCCATGCAGTGCTGCATCTTTTGCTAAATCTTCCTCCATTGCCTTCTGCGTCATTTCGCTTCTGCTTCCTTTCATATCTCATAGACACAACTTGTTAGATGTGAAGCAGATTACTATTGCTATTACAGTCGGGATTCTTTTGGAATTGTTTTTTCGTAATTGAAAAGCTGTTGTGCATTTTTGAACTGTGTATAATATATGCCACTTCTAGACATACAATTAAAAATAATAAGAAAAAAACAAACAACAATAAAAGAAACACAACAAAACACTGATTCCTTCCATTCTCCAATAGAAGATCTCTTGATAATGTAAGCATAATCAATCCACCCTTCTTTTTTATCACAATCAATATATTTTTAAAACTTAATTTCTTTTCTTATTTTTATTTTTTTAGATTTATTTATGTACATGAGTATACTGTCACTGTAGCTGTCTTTAGACACACCAGAAGAGGGCATCGAATCTCATTACAGATGGTTGTGAGCCACTATGGGTTGGCTGGGAATTGAACTCAGAACCTCTATTAGAGCAGTCAGTGCTCTTAACTGCTGAGCCATCTCTACAGCCCAATATGCTTTTGTTTTTAATTGCTTACTTAAGTAAATAAGGTAGCACCTTGAAACTGTAGTTGTCTTTTGCAATTCTGTTAGAAATTTGTTATTTAACTAGGAAGAAGCTGCACACATTTTTGGAAAGTGGTGTTTAAAATCTTAAGGCTAGCTTCTAGTGCCCTTCAGAGTCACAGTGGGCTGCCAGGACAACTGGGATGCAAATGTGGTGGTAGCTAAATGTTCCATTGTTAAAGATATCATGCTGCCCAAATGAATAGCAAGACTCAACTTAGCATGCATTTCCGTATCCCAGGTGCCTGTGCTGTAGTGCCCTGCCCCACATGCTTAGATTCTGTATGCCATTTCTTTGCGAGTGCTCCCAGATAAGACTATAGAAGAAAACCATCCCAGATAGTCTTATGATTGAAGCCCAAAGAATGAACTGTTATGCAACAGATCAGAGCCCTATCCCACCAATGCTGGCTTAGTCAAATTAATCATCTTCTCTTTACTTACGGTGGGTAGATTCTTTGGGATGATGACAGCAGCCTTTGCATTTCAAATGGAAACAGTGAAACTGCACATCTCAGGATGTACAGTCCTAACTCACAGGAGCATATGTTTAAGGTTTGAAAAGAAGTGTATGAACTATTACTGTATCTTCAAGGACTCTCCTGTTTTCATTTTCCTCTAGAAGCCAGTGTATTGTGTGTTTTATCAAGAAAGTGAACAGCATTATTTGGAGAAAGGTAAAAGCAAGCCTCCAAGTAATTTATTCCAACAAGAGAGTGTCCCCTCACAATTATTTACATAAATGTTAACGCTGTGAAAGCTTTTGATATCTACAAGAAGTGTTCAGCGTGACAGTTTCTGTGAGACTATTTCATGAACACACAATTGCCTTTCAACTCTTGCTTCCAGAACTCGACTCTCAAGCAGAGGCTAGAGAGATAAATGGAAACTCATGGCTGTGTGAAAAGCCAAGATCACTCTGCATCTTGACTTGCATTGTTAGGAAAGAGGTAGGGTGTGCTTTTCAGGAAGGTTATTCTCGTTTTAGTTCTTGGTTGCTTCTGTACCTGTAGCGCGAGATGTTAAGCAGCGCCCCTCACAGCCAGCCCCTGAAACCTCGAGAGCAGCAACTGTTAGCCCAGCTCTGCACTCAGCTACTTCAATGATGGACTTCTGCATAGATCTCCTGTTAACAGAAAATCAGTTGACACACAATTGTGGTTGTGAGATTCCGAGTCCAGGGAACAGACAAGCAAAGCAAGCAAAGTGTGTGAGAGTTGGATTTTCCAAAAGTTGCGTATTAAACAGATGAGCACACGTAAAGCAGCTGTAGAAATAAACATTGCTTTAGATTTTGAGCAAGTGGCAGAGGAGGCATGTGATACAAACCAACTGTGCTGTAGAATCAAGTTCTTTGCCAAGATAACATGTGTGTCTCCTGTTATGTGCTCCTGGGGAATGCATCTTTCTTCACCTCTAAGTTCTTATCTTCAGCAGGATGGATTTTATGCAAAGCCTGCAACAGGTACCATTGTAGTTTAAACAGTCAAACAAACAAATACCAAGCCCTCTACAGAATCCACTCTAGTTTATTTAAGCAGAATAAATAGCTCAGATCTTGTTGGAAGGGCTGAAGCAAGAGATTATTTGGACAAATTCCTATCCTAACACAGATAGCCAACATAGGAAATGCTGCTTCTCCTACAGAATAAGGTTTTTCTGTGTCCAACTGAAGGTTTTCAGCATGTTCACTAACTATTCTGAAAGACACAGACACCTGACATCAGTGTGGACCTATTAGGTGACAAGAATTCTTCTGAGAAGGTGTAACACACAGCAGCTCACCCCAGAGAGGGAGTCCACGACAGATCAAAGTACAGATACCTCCAAAATCCAGCTTGGTGAAACAATGAGATTTTTTTTGGGGGGGGAGGGGGGTTACTTATAGGAATATGGGTGAGACCTTACTTACAAGAGCAGAAACGACTTAAGGACAGCTGCATCACCAAAGCCTACCCCAGCCTTAGTGACAGCTCACAGATCTGGAAGCATGGAGTACATTATGCAGTCTACAGACTATTCAACAGATGGGAGAGTTTCTTCCAAGTGATTGGGTTAGTCCAAACTCCTTCCAGGCAGCTCAGCTGATTTCTGCTATGTCCATGCAGCTGGTTTGGTCTGTGCCTTCTTTGCAGTTTGTCTGAGAGTGCCTTTGAGCAGCTTGACTTGTTTATTGGAAAAAAGAGGCCTAGTGAATCTTGGTCAGTTTCAGGGACTTCCTGAAGCTCTTTGAGTTGTTTGCCTACCTGCTTAAGCAGATTTCCTGTAGAATGGAAGGTTTTAATCTGGGAAGCAACAGAGTTTGTATAGTACACAGGGTACAATGCTTCCTGCAAAAATCTTCTTTTTAAAAATATTTATTTATGTATTTTTATTTATGTGTATGACTCTGTGTGTGTGTGTGTGTGTGTGTGTGCCCTTGTAGATAAGAATACATTAGACCTCCTAGAGCATGGAACTCAGGTTGTCTTGAAGATTTGAAGAACAGAGATCCCTTTAATCACTTATATATCTCCAGCGTTACAAATTCCTTCTTGTCTTTGGAACATAATTGTGCACAGTGTCCCTGCTGCAACTGAATTCTGAAGTATAGCATTCGCTTCTCTTTCTGATTCTTCATCTCTTTCCGGGTTCTAAAATTCAAAAAGTATGTACCAAGAAGAAGATGGTCAGAATAAATCTTGTTTGTCCTAATGGATGGCGCCAAAGTAAAGTGTAGTTTCAACATAACTACACACATGTAACTACTGCCCCATGTGTGATATAAAATGTTGCATGACTCTGAGGAGTTTCCAGTTTCTCCTTTGCTGTCAACCCTCCCCACACAATCAGTTCCCGTCATGTTAACAAGTTTAAAGATTTTTTTTTTTAAATCAGAGATGGCAGTACAGGAAGGCAGTAGAGTGTTTGACTCCATGTATAAGACCTTGGGATTGATCCCCTGAAAGTCCAAATTTTTGATTCTTGCACAGTTTATTTTAATGTTTTTCTGTTATACAACACTGACCTTTACTCTTTATACACCTTGGCTCTCAGATTTGTTTATTCCTAATTTCAAACAATATATGCGAGTAAGTGTACAATTTATAGAATTTGTTTCAAAATCTTGCTATCTAAATTTTGACTCAATTAATACTAAAGTTATTTTTACTAAGAATAATTTTTTGTTAGTAATAGCACACACAAATTTGTAGCCAATTGGGGTATTAAACAAATTTAATCTGACCTTAAGAGAACATTTGTAGCAGAAGGAACAATATGAAGTTGTCCCTTGAAGGGACAGAAAATGGGGTAATACATTTCAACTGGACTCTTAATTTTGGAATATTTAAAGGCTTAGCAATAATGAGTCAATGTGTATATTGTAGAAATGCTTTCAAAACAATGTGTTAGAAGGGTTATGGAATACATGGAGCTATTGCAAGAAATTCAAAATTGTCACACCTTTAGAAGGCTTGTTGTTCAGTGTCTACCTTGATATATGTAATGCCATTTGTAGAGTATGTTTGTGTTTCATTTTATTCCTCTGTATTTATTTTTTTTATAAAATGACAATAGGTTAGAATTAAACTCATTTTAAAAAACACAACTGGGTTAAGTAAAGTTCTTTCAAAGAACAATTCCAATTAACAAATTAAACAGGAAAGGAAGGCATTATTTACAGTTATTTCAAGGATGGGAAAAAAAACCGCTTACCTCTTTGGAAATAATGGGCAAGAGTTTTTTCCTTCTAAGTCATAGGTAAGAGCCGGAAGGAATTTAACTAAGGTTAGTTCATATGATTACATCATCTGCCTTTATTCATCATCACTTCTGAAAATATTTTCTCCTTCTTCCATACAAACATACAGATAAAAAATGAAATAAAACAGTCTTTCTGATTTTGTCAAACTGATGGCTGCCCAGTTCTTGATAAAGGCCTTCCTCCTGAATTACCAACCTGGAAGGAGACTGAGAGAATATTTATCTTGAAAAACGAAGTCAGAGAAATTGTTTGTCCGAACAAAGTTTTGCAAAGAAAATGTAGTGGAAGTTGGAGTCTGCAGGCAAGACGCTTGTCCCTGACCCTTAGCACCTGAGCTCACATTGTGTTGACTTTCAGCGTGAATCAGAAGCAGTTGTTGAGAAATCCCCAAATAGAAGCACTATGGTGCAATAAATTAAAATAGAAATGAAAAACAACAAGACAAAATCATAGAGAAACTCTCCTAGTATTATCTGGGCGTTTTCTACTCATTTGGAAAGAATATACTGGAACAGAGACACATCATTTTCATCTGGTCTTCTCAAACGCCTTTCCAATCAACAGTCATCACTTGAACCCTGACCCTCTCGTGGCGGCAGCTGAGTCTCTTGATGCTTGCGTTTGATTGGGTTACGCCGCTGTTTGACATGACATATATATCGGTCCAGGCGCTTGCCTCTCTGCGATCTTTATTAGCACATTAAACTCGAGGAATGAAAACATGGCCTTTCCCTGTGCATGTCATGCCACCTTTTAACTGTGAAACTGATTTCAAAAGGCTGTAATTAAAGTGCTAAAGGACATCGAAGTGGGAGCCCGGTGTCAGTACCTTTGATCTCTCCGCCTGGAAATGCTAACGGGCTTGCGTACATAGGGTGCATGCGGATCTTCAGTGTCTGGAGCAATTGGTCATCCTGAACTTGGTCATATAAGCTGTAAGAAGAAAAAAAAGCGTTATAAGACAAAGATCATCCGAGTTCTATTAAAGCAAATATGTCATTTAGACACAGGAGACACCCAGGCAATGAGTAGCTCTCAAAGAAGTGGGTGAAAGTCGATTTATGTAATATCTTACACAAGAATCGAGGTGCATGACAGCCCAATGCAGGAACAGGAACCTGAACACAAAACAGAGTGTTGGCAGGTAATGACTACAGACCAGGACTTTGAGGTACGGCTCCACACAGGTACCTCAAGTAGTGTTCAGTGATTTTGTTCCTTGGGAATAAAAGAGCTCCCCCTGTTTGGCGAATACAGGAAAAAAATGAATTTTCCTGTATCTCTTTCTTTTACTTTAGCTTAAATTTTAAAGTTATCCTGTAGTGATAGGTTTCACGATGGTATTTTTAGACACATAAGTCATTGTATTCTCTTGTCATTGACACTCACCGCATTCCTCTGCCCAGCTCTGTAGTGCCTGAGGCTTCTAACCCATCTTGGGCCATTTGCGATCCCTGATGAAAGACACACATGGTGTTTATATTTTTAAATAGCCTCAGGCAGTACAATAGCTGGGTAGCTGTCTACCCTTCATGCCATTAGGATCCACTTTCCTATTGATAACCCCAAGTTATTACTTAATATTTACTATGTTCCATCTGGGCTGCTCTTAACTTCAATTGAGCAGCCCTCTGGGCCACATTCTTTTGGCCTTTAGCCCAGGGTGGCTCTCTCCTTCTCCCTCCTGTATGTTCTTCTATTCCATGGTGTCTTCTTCTTGTTCCTTTCCTCCTCGTGGTTCTCTCTCCAAGCCTGTGTAACCTCAACCCCACTTCTGTCCCTCCTCCCCAGCTATTGGCTATCTGCATCTTTATTCGCCAATCAGATTTAACTTGGGGCCAGGGTCGCAGGGGCTACTGCAGACTGCAGGTCTTGGGGGCCACTTTACAATAGACAGTAACAGACAAAACCTCAACACAACTGTTGCTGGTCCATTTCCTTCCTCATAGCCTGTAGCCCCACCCCACTTCTGTATAATACATATCCCACTAGTCTCTCCCTCCCCACCATTTAAACTTTCATCCTCAAGTCTTGAGATGACATGGTAGCAATTTTCTTATGACATGTGCTCTCCCTCTCCCTCCCTCCCTCCCTCTCTCCCTCCCTCTCCCTCCCTCTCCCTCCCTCTCCCTCTCTCTTACACACACACACACACACACACAAAGAAGCACACACACATACACATACAAACACAAAGAAGCACACACACACACACACACACACACACACACATATCTAGATTCCTCAAATAAGAGCAAACACCCTTCATTGGCTGTTTAGTTCTCCGAATTAGCAGAACTAATTTGTGAGCACACAGAAGTCAGAAAACAACTGGCAGATACAATCTTTGGTCTTCCAGCTTCGGGAAACCACCTTTAACCAGCTAGAGCCAGTAAAATCCTTTTAAAAGAAGTCTCCACTGTCTTCACTCTCAGAGCTTCATGCGTTGATGTATTAACGCTTAGAACCATATATTTAGCACTTATGTGCTGCCAGGCACTTTATATATTCACAAGACTTAAACCACATCCTAATATGGAACAAAATTTACTCCATTACAAGCCAGGAAAATACATTACAAAGAATTATACTATGTAGAGCCATACCTTAAAATATGTAGGCATATAATGTCTACACACATGCATGCAGACAAGAATGATGTTAACAATGTAGAATCACTTCGGCTTTTATTTTATTTGTGCATATAGCCTAAGCTGTCTATGTATTTAATATAGTACCTTATAATATGCTGTTACATACAAACGTAACAATGAAGGTATTTTGTGGAACTTAGCTATAACATGCCTCAGCCTCTACCTTACCAGTTTCTACACATGCAAAAAATAATACAACATCATTACGTATTTCAAACTTTGGTAACGATGGTGGCGGTGGTATGCTCAGTTGAACCCAGAGTATTATCCCTGCCGAGGAATCATTCGGCCACCTCTCTAAACTACCAGACTAATTTAAACTTCTTTCTAATATCTTCATTAATTATAGATGTGAGTTTGAGCTAAGATTAATTACATAGTTTTATTACACCTAAGTTTTTCATTTTTCCGTATTCTTTCTTCCTCGACCTGTTTCCTTATTTCTTTTCTTTCTATATTTTACCCCATCACAGAACTTATAAGACATCCTTTTGTCCCAGTATAATAGGAAGTTATATTACTGAAGCACAGTCTAGAACTGCCCTCCACCCTGTAGAGGGCACCACTAGGGTTGCATGTGGTCTCATTCAGAATCAGACTTTAGTAATGTCTTCTCTCCAAGCAAACAAAGGAGCTTTGCACAATGAGACTATGAAGTGGAAAAGGAAAAGAATACTGACGCAGATGGGATACGGTCAACAGAAAACACTCCCCAGACTTTTGAAAATGGAATATAGATTCTTTCCAAGAGATCACGGAGATGCCCCAGCTTCATCTGAGAAGATTGGAAATGAAGGAAACGAAGGACAAAATGAGCCTGTACCCATCTCAGAATTTTTTTTTCCGTTACAATTTTCTTCCAAATCTGACATTCAAGTTTTATCTTCAACTTTAATTATTACACTTTCATTACTTTTCATGGTGACTGTGAAACTTTCAGTCTGTCCCTCTCCCTCTCGTTGCAAATGTATTGTGCTGGTGTGTGCTAAGAGCTTGGTGGCGTTTCATGCTTGCAGATTTTACTGGAATGCTCCCTGAAGATACAAGCCTTACCACACAAAACAGTAGGGCAGGTGTGCTGCATTCAGGAGTCTGGCTGACAAAAGGAGCGCTTGACGATTAATTTTGATAGGAAACACAATGCCTGGAGTATTAATGAGATTTTAATAGGCAACAAAATGCCTGAGATATTAACGAGATAAACAGCTTCGGGTGTATCTGTGAGGGTCCTTTCCAGAGAGTATTAAAGGAGAGCCCCTCCTAAATTGGTGTGATGCCACCTAACCTGCTGGTATACCCAGTAGAATAAAAAAGGAAAGTGAGAAATTCATTCACCTCTCCACTGTATGACTGTGGGTGCTTTGTAACCTGCTGATGTAAGGCCCCCCAGAGAGGAGAGACCCCCAACTCAACCCACGAGAGATTACGTCCACCCAAAGACCACAAGACACCAATTCTTGTTGCAATTAACAAGAAGTATATTTCAAATAATCAACGCGCTGAGGTGGAAACTTGTAGCCCACGCAAGGGCAGGAGTTTCGACCCCACAGGCTCGGGCACAAGGGATATTTAAAGGAGAAAACTGCAAACCATGGGGGGTGAAGGGGGAAACCAAGAGGAAATAGCAGGAAATTCCAATCCACACAGTAAACCAAGGTAGAGAGTGGGAAACATCCTGTACATAGAAAGTTTCCATTATTCAACTAGTCATAGACCAGGGTGGAGAGTGAGTAACATCCTGTATACATTCTTTTCGGGAATGTGACCTTAGCCTAGTCATTTACCTCATGGTCAGTCACTTCCCAGGGTGGCTTGGCCAACCTGTATTACTAGTTCTGCTATTCTTTGTTGGAATGACCTGGCTGACTTGCCCCCTGGCTAATTCTTCCTTTGGGTGGCCAGCTAGTTCCTGGAACCTAGGCCTGTGAATCTGTCAACCTTAATTTAGATGGGGGGGGGGGGTTCCTCTATGAATTTTTATCCTTTCACTGCCATGCTATCAGGATGGGGATGGGTTGTACTGCTAATCCTGAGATTTGCAAGAGAAAACCAGCTCCACAATTTTGAGCCAAATTCGAAACAAGCTTCAAAATCAAATGCTGACCGGGAGGAACTTTGGTCAGGTCCACTCTCTGAAATCCCTAGCGAGTAGCCACAAGACATGTGTTGTAGGGGCTTTTAAAAAATATATTTATTCACTTTATATCTCAATGTCAGCCCCTCCTGTCCTCCCAGCCCCTCTCCCCTTCTCCTCTGAGAAGTGGGATCCCCCCACACACTGGGTACTCCCCTAACCCCCACCCAGCACATCAGTCACTGCAGGACTCTGCATATCCTCTCTCACTGAGACCAGACAAGGCAGCCCAGTTAGGAGAACAGGATCCAGAGGCAGGTCTTCATGCAGATCCTGCAACAATTATAAGGCCTTTTTTAAGGATAAAACTATACATCCACCGTATTTCCCATGTGGCTTTGTTGCTTTTCAGGAACTACAATTCCAAGCATTCCAGGAAAGTTACCTTGGGGGGGGGGGGGTGTTCACAAATTAATTTAGGCTCTCACATTACTCTCAAACTTTGAACCAAAATAAACCTTTCCTTCTTCATGTTGCTTTTGCCATAGAATGAGAAAGTCAGTAGTTAAGATGAAAAGAATTTCAGGAATTTCCATTAACATAACTATAGGAGAGGTGGTTCATGGCCCATTCAACAACCAACAACCTTGTTAGTGGACTCTCAATTGAAGAGCCCCCCATTCAGAGTTTTAGGGAGATTAGGGGAGAGTTGGCTGACAGTGTGCATAACTGAGACTGGTTTTAGTAAATTCTAACTTGAGACTAGTAAAAGAGGCTTGCAGAACTCTTGCTCCTAAATTATATTGAGAAGGAATCTCGAAGCCTAAATTATTAAGCAAAATGCTCTCAGATCTTAAAAGCCGTATTGAAATTTTAATCACATATTGATTATTTAAAAAAAAATGTCATCGAACACTACTCTTTACTACACTCTGCTTGAGGTGGGAGCATTTCCAGTCTGCACCATGGCTCTTGACAGGTGACATTATACTATGGAAGGACATGGGAATAAGGGAAGAGACTTAGAATACGATGTATTACCTTTTTCCTTTCAACTAAAACAATGAATTGGAAAAACACATTAAATTAAACAACAAGAAATGACTATCATTTTCTATTACATTGTTAAAGCCTCAGAGGAAAACGTCATCATTTTCACAAGGCTGTCTCCTCCCTTCCACAGGAATACATCTTTTTAGCCTAGTCAAATCCTTTGTGACATTAACATCATGCCTGTGAATATTGGCTGTTGTACTGAGGAAGAGAAGACCTGTTCATGCCATCCAAGCTGATATTCACAGTAAACAAAAGCTCTGTGCTGTGAAACCAAATCTAAGCTTCTTCATTACTCAGAATCGTTCTTCTCATTCTCTCAGTCCATCTTCCTATCTCTGCTTCTCTGTGTTCATGAGTATGTGCGCATTTCTGAGTGTATGTTTTCTCATGTGCATAATAGCCCTTCCTGGCCATCATATCAGGCTCTAAATCTATGATGTGGGTGTGGTCTTTGATGAGACAGGCTGACTCCATGACAGGCTTCAAATTGGCAGTTTAAATTAGGCCCCAAAACCCAGGCTTCAGGCAGCTAGTCAGAAACTGCCTGGCCACTTGGCCTGAAGCAAGGACAATAGGTCAGTAACAGTTTCCAGCCCTCACACCCCAGTAATAGTTCTGGAATGTACTGAAGAGAAAGAACAAGATAAGGCCACCTACTCCAGAATTCCTCAACAACAGATTCCTGTCCTCATGCTCCCATAATGGTTTTAGAATATCCCTAAGGGATAGATCAAGGTAAGGGTCAAGCCTTTGAGCTTACTATGTTGGTAATGGGAGAGAGACCCCAGCATGCTAGACTTTTATAGAATAAAAGACTCTACATTTACATATTATTTGAATATGAGGTATCTTTCTTCATCTAATCATGGACCCTTACTTAAGGCTTAGATGGAAAGAAAGTAGCAGTATTGATATTGCAGAGCACATTGTTGGATGGTTTTCCCCAGCCTGAAGATAGAGGAGAGGTGGTGAGAGGATGTACAAAATAAAAGACAGAGGCCAAAGAGGTGGGAAGGAATCAACATTCAGCAGTGGAAACAAGAATGTTCACACTTCTTAAACATTAACAGAAGACAGGAGGTGAAGAACACACTTGCAATTCAATACAACATAAAATAAATGTATTATCATCAAATGGTCCAGAAGCCAATAATAAGTAGTAAGTATTCTCCACCAGTGAAATGAGCCAATTCAAGCCACGTTAAAGTGTATAAAGGCAGGTTTATTGGACTGGTACACTCAGGTGCTTTCACTGGTCCCAAGGAAGGAGGCCAGGTAAGTTGCCATGGGGAGGAAGACAAAGGGGAGGGGGGAGAGAAAAAGAGTGAGCATGCAGGGAGCAAGAAAATCCAGAGAGGAAGAGAAAGGGGAGATACCAAAATGTCTAGATTATATAAGGACTAAGGGAAGCTGGGAAAACCTGGGGGCTAGGTCCACTTTGGTGTGTTAAGTATACACCTCAGCCTCTTGTTCTAGGTCTGAAAGCCAACAATAGAACAGAAATCAACTATGTAAACATTGGTTCTCAACATCTGATGTGTGTACTATGGTTCTTTGAGATACTGAGATCTTTGTCCAACAGGAGAGATCCACTTGTCCTGAAAACAGCAAACATAAACTCTTGTGAACTTACTATTTCTGAGTGCATATAGTTTCTCTTATAAAAATAATTAAGAAATAAATGTGTTATATGAATGTCTCTCACTTGTTAATTACTCCCCTTAATTAATCAGAAATGGACAGAGTTATAACAATAGACTTCCGAGTAGATTTGACTGATTATACCTAGACTACTAATAAATTAGTGAGAGTCTGAAAGAACTATATACATAATTCCTTTATAATAATAAATATAATCTTAACATGAACATATGTACCAAATTCTAAAATTAATGCTCTGAAAACTTTTATTCATCCTGGTAAGACATGCTGCAAATCTAAGCTTTATAATAGCCAGTAACAAATGTATTTCCTACCGAAAGTTTCAAAATGTTTGTAAGTTTAATAAAAACCCATTACATAGTAGAACTCTAATTTTTCATTAATCCACAAAATATTTACTAGATGGAGGGGAAAAATATAAATTGGAAAAATGTTTACAGTCTGTTCTCTACGTCAGTACCATGGTGAGAAAGGTATGAGTGAAAGGAACTTGTAGAGATATTACAGCAAGGACTAATTAGGTACAGGACACAAGGCAACAAGACCAAGTAAAGAAGAGAATTAGTGGGATTAAAAAAAAATAGCAGCTAGCTAAAAACTGAAAGGACTAAATCATGTTAGACATTTCGGAGCAGTGTAAGGATTTAGCTTCCATTTTTTCTGGGGCATTAGAAGCCATTAGAGAATTTCAAGCTGGCATATTTCTGAGGGCTAATTTTAGCAGGTGTATTGAAACTAGATCAAGGCACAGTACAGTCTGCAACATGAAGACCATCTGGGGATTTCTTGCAATAACCCAAGTCCATGAGAGTGTTGACACAGGCCAAGCAGTTAAAACAATTTTTAAATTTATCCAATCCTGATAATATTCTTTTTTAAAATATATTTATTGTTTCATTTTTTAAGATTATGTTATTTATGAGTACACTGTAGCTGTCTTCAGACACACCAGAAGAGGGCATCAGATCTCTTTACAGATGGTTGTGAGCCACCATGTGGTTGCTGGGAATTGAACTCAGGACCTCTGGAAGAGCAGTCAGTGCTCTTAACCGCTGAGCCATCTCTCCAGCCCGATAATATTCAATATATAATATTTTTGTGATGAATGAGTATGAGAAATGATAGGAAGTGGAGAACGATAAATAAGAAACTTTACCCTTGGAAATGGAAGCACTTAAATGGATAAAAAAAACCCACACAAACAAAAAGCAAAAAACCCTAAGCAAAAGATGTATGGAAAGACCCTTCCCCTAGATCTTTTAAGTCAGACCTCAGTTTGGCCCACTTATGATGTGTATGAGTGGTGTCGTGGAGATCAGGATGTGAGAGGTTTTGAGCTGGAAAATAGTGTGGGTGGCACCTTCAAGTTGGAGAATCACGAGACAACTGTACCCGTAGGATTGAAATAAGACAACCAGCAGAGATGATATATAAAATGTCACAGAAATTAGAATCTCTGAGTAAGGGGATCAATGAAGACCATAGAGGAGGCCAACCTAAGCCAGACGTGAGATGCTCTGAAAGTGAGTAGAAGAATATGGAGCGGGGGAAGCTTGACTGTGAAGTGAATGCTATCTTAGTAGTTTGAAATCAGCAGCTGAGAGTATTAATTAATTAGTAACACAGAAACCTAGAAAAGCTTTTTCCTATGATGCTGGAATCATAGACCCTCTGCAAGGAAGATCTCCTCAAAGTGGCTTTTGTTATGAGATGTAGTTTTGGATTCAGTTACATTCATTGCTCTTTATTTTGATAACATTTCTCTTCCATATTCTTGCCTTACCAGCGCAAGGCAGCTTCTCATGCAATTTCCCATACCCATCCCTGTGGGAAAAAACCTCGCACGGGGCAGCTTCTCAGGCCCAGGCAACAGCAACCCAAGCCCGGTGAAAGCGGCCCCCAGAGGCACGGTGGAGGCGGGGTCAGGGAGGCTTTTCCCATGGCGGAGGTTCCTACATACGCAAGAAGGTCTAGGGTTCCAAAAAGCTTGGCGGCAAGCACAGAAGACACGTGGAGCCCGTGGAAGAAGTTTTATTGTCCATGATGGTAGTTGAATCTGGATGTAAATGTACGGGCGCCCCCAAGAGCCTGGGGAGAGCTGGCTTATATAGAGGGTGGGAAGGAGGAAGGACCAGGGAGGAATAAATTATCTAGGCCCTCGGCCTTATTAATATCTAAGTCTCTCGAAGCAGAGACCTGTTAGTCACGCCCTCTACCTGTGTCTTACGTGAATGAAGGTACAAGTTAAATGGAGATGAGACTGCGTGTCAGGGCCCTGGGTTCTGGGGACGTGGCCAAACGCCTGCAGTCTCGGGGTTCCAGGCCCATGTCAACAGAAGATGTCCTTCTATAGCCCGACACATCCCCATAAAACGTTCTTTTATTGAACACACACTGGTTTCAGTGATTGGCAGTTGACATTTTCTTGTTGACACACCTATACTATAATTGGTACTTGACTCGCCTCCAGGGGGACTTAATAAATAAATAAATAAATAAATAAACTTGTAATAAAATTATGGGGCTGCATTGTGCATGTATTTGAAAAGCCAGAGATAAGTTCTTTTCTTATAGCTGGTTAATCCACATGACATGTGGTTAATCCATGCCAAACATAGCTTCTCAATTACTCAAATTAGCACCTGCAGGAGCATGAGATGAAGTGCAGGTGTAGAACATTGAAAACCAAGTGGCTAAAGTATTTAATCACCATGACAACAGTAGAGATTATGATCATATTTGCTTTCACTGACAACCCTAGAAGATCTACAGAGAAAAATGGAAAATGTAAAGTTAACATCTATAACCTACACTAAGGATATGCACAGGGAACCTGAATGTGTCAGAACAGCTTTGAAGGAGCCCTACATCTTTGTGTATCTGTAAATGTTTGACAGATTTAGGGTCATATGAGTCCCCAACCATTTCTGGTCTTTTAAGCTAGAAGCAAAGGCAATGAAAAAACAGAACCAGGAACAAATGAGACATTGAAACAGAAGATGAGAAATAAGGCAGTCAAACTTCAACCTCTAAATCTTGTGAACCTCTCTGCCCATGAAAGTAGACTCCACTTTTCTCCTAAGTACCTGGATCATGATGTCTGTAATTAATGCTTCCATACTAGCTAAACTTTGTTACAATTTCCTCACAAGCTCATTGAAAGGGGGTGGTTTGGATGCTAAGGTCCTGTTCTCCAATTGGTTCTTGATCTGTCAGTAAAGAAAGCCAGGGCCAACTGCTGGATACAAGGTACAGGACTTTTGAGTCCCAGGAAAAAGGCAGAAACAAGGAAGGAGAGGAGGAGGGTTTTTTTTTTCCATGCTTTAGAGGGAGAAGAAGACTGCAGCCATGTGAGGTCTCGGGAGGAGCTGGGGCCTGAGACCACTACTACAGATGGGTGGTCATGGATGTTTGGCAAGGGCTAGGTGGGACTAGCCCCTGAAGTTTAGGGCAGGTGGGAGAAGTAGAGATAAAAATATTAAGGGCATGCTTTTCTCCTTTTCTAGGCAGGAGATAATAGAGTCCAGCAATTGTGTCATAAGGCAAGTTGAAAATGAACAAACTCTGTGTGTGTGTGTGTGTGTGTGTGTGTGTGTGTGTGTGTGTGTGTTATCCAAGGATTCAAGGGAAGTTGGGTCAAGGCTGGTGGCATGGTCACCTCCCTGAGTAAAGGCAAGTAGAAGAAAATTAAAATAAACGCAACAGTTTGTGATTTTAAACTTGCTTATTATGGCTAATTTTTTCCCAGAGCCTTCTGACTGGGATTCAGCATGGGATATGTTAGCTACACTCTAAAAGGTAGCATTAATAGTCTGCTGGCAGCCAATTGGTTTCCTGCTCTGAGTTTTTGGTGACAGCCTACGGTTAAATAGTTAAAAAATGTTCCCTTCTTTCCAGCATGAAAAAACAGGTTCTCAATGAATATCAGAATCATGTAGGTGACTTGTTAAGTCAGGTGACTGAGCCACTCTCTCTCTCTCTCTGGGGCCCTAACTCAGTAGTAGGGCTATATGTAAAGAGCCATAGATAAAAATTTCTATTAAGTTTCTGTATGACACTGAAACCACTATCTGGGATGACACTCAGATAAAAAATGCTAAAATGTCTGATTCTACAAATTGAGATTTACAGACAAGTAGCAGCCATCCACAAAGTCAGAAGCATGTCACTCTAACAAGATCCCAAGTGAGTTGTAGACACATTACAGTCCAGAAGTACCACTTTAGAGACATTGAAAGTTTCAGGGCAATTGAAATGTGGAGTAGATTCATATTTATGCATAGTGTGATAAGACACCCTTTATCATAATTTTTCAGCCTGACCAGGAGACACGCATAGCATCAGGGTTTAGAATGTGTGTTGTTAAGAGAAGTGACTAATGCCTTGAGGAGCTCTGTTACTTATAGCACTATCCAAGACATAGGGTAGGGAATGGGTGATACTATGATGAAATGGGTGTCCTGATCTCAATAGGAATTAAAAAATTACCCTGGAAAAAAGTCGATCACAGTGTCTTGGAGAGAAATAACATGGCAAGGTAGTGTTGTTGAGGATGACCTGGCTACCTCTGCCCTAAATGTTCAGCTAAGCAGCAGCTGAGACCATATGGAAATAAAAATATCCCTACAGGGCCAACTAGTTTTCCATTTCCAGTCACTTCAGATGATCTCTTTCTTTTTTGTGTGTGTTGTTTGATTATTTGTTTGAAACAGGGTCTCACTACATAGCCTTGGCTGGTTTGGAATTTGCTATGTAGACAAACTGGCCTTGAATTCATACAGAATCACCTGGCACTTCCTCCTGAGTATTGACATTAAAGGCAGGTACCACAATGCTTGGACTTAGACTTTTTCTTAATGAAAGGGAGTAAATTGTCTTCCCAGAGGTAGATACTATTTTATAGGGAGTTGAGTTCTCACTATTGATTCAAATTCATGTGTTCAGAGCGTCCTCTTTCAAGGACTATTTTCACTTTTTCATGCAGACTACACAGTTCTTCCAATAAGGGAATGTATGTGGAGACAAAGGAGGGACAACATACACATGATATTGTTGATTACCATAAATATTTCTAGGTGTAACCATCAGAGATAATAACTATATTCATTCAGTTTTATCCCAGAACAGCAATCTGTTTACAGATCTTCCATCTGGACAAACTAGTTCTACGTTAAATGAAGAGTATACATTCTGCTTCTCACATGGGGTGCCATTTTCTTTCTCATCATTGTGTGTGTGTGTGTCTATGTGTCTGTGTATACATAACCATAGGCAAGCCAAAGAGGAAGGACATTAGGTCTCCTAATTTATAGTGGCTTGAGTAACAGAGTGAATGACACTATTGGGAGATAAAAAGGTATACCCTTGTTAGAGTAGGTGTGGCTTTGTTGGAAAAAGTATGTCACTAGAGTATAGGCATAAATTTTTTCAATCTACTTTTACTAAGTTTTCAATTTCTCCTCTAGCCCACCACCCAGCAGAGGTAGTAGAAGAAAAAAGTTAATAAGGCATGAGGGAAGTGCACCTGTTTAGCAATAGTTCGTTGGGGGGTGGGCTTGATCTTCTTTGACAGCAGTTCAGTTCTGTAGTAAACACTACATACAACTCTACAGCTGCAGACCAATCCTCCAGGCAGGCAGACACCACACATGAACCAGCAGCTACAGTCGAGTCCTTTCTGCAGACAGACACCAGACTTGAACCAGCAGCTGTAGTTCAGTCCTGAACGAACTGCAAGGCTTACCCACCTGCTGAGGTGAGGCCATGGAAGCAGCAAACTGTTGCAGGAACCTCATGAGCAATTCTTCTGTGAGTTTCTCACAATGGTATCCTTACTACGAATTGAGCTCAACAATGCTATGAAAGGCTAACCAATACATGTGGTCGTTAGTGACATTTACTTCCTGATGCCTACTGCTCTGGATGTAGAACTCTCAGTTCCTTCTCCAGCACCATGTCTGCCTGCATGCCACCATGATTCCCGCCATGATGATAGTAGACTAAACATTTGAAACTATAAGTCAGCCATTGAGTTTTCTCTTATGACTATGAAGTTGAACTTTTCATGGTATTTTGGGTCTGTTATGAATCTTCCTTGGAGAAGTGTCTATGCATATCCTTTACACATATTTTAATCAAATCTTTTTCTGGTTGATTGTTAGGAGTAGCAAACTATTCTAGCTATTACTGCCTTAGTTACAAAGGTAGTAATATATTTGTAGGAATTAGACAATTGCTTTCTGGTGGTGTTTTCAATAATATTGGATTCGTGTTGAATCTCACTGTTGATAATATGTAAAGTTGAACAACCTTACTTTCAAAACTATTCCACATGGAGAAAAATCTTGATTAAATACTCACACTGTTAGAACACAGAAATAATTGAACAAAGTCCATTACAAAATCAAGACAATTCAAAATCAGTTATGGTCGCTGCACTGAAAATGAATCATCTCAACAGAAAATTAAGAAAATTGCTTCATGTACCAGACCATATCAATAAAATACTTAATGGTTAGGTTAACCAGGACATGAAAATTTGCATCATAAAAACTATAAAGCTTTCTGAATCCACATTAGAACTTAAAATTGGATGTCAATTGCATGTCTTGAGATTACTAAAAGACCAAATAAAAATATTTTAAAAATATTTAAGGGCTGGAGAGATGGCTCAGTGGTTAAGAGCACTGACTACTCTTCCAGAGGTCCTGAGTTCAAATCCCAGCAACCACATGGTGGCTCATAACCATCTGCAGTGTGATCCGAGGCCCTCTTCTGGTCTGTCTGAAGACAGTGGTGGTGTATTCACATAAATAAAATAAATAATTCTAAAAAAAAATATTTAAAAGAAAGGAAATTTGATTTTTAATTTGATTTTTAAAGTGTTGTTCATCTTTAATATGGAAAACTCACACTGACTTAGAGAGTTAATTTCATTTGTAGTTAGAAAATTCATTGAATTCGGTTTATTTGACTTCTTCAGCGTCTTTTGTGATACCTAGCTAAGTGTTTGCTGATCTTTAGTATTGTGCTAAAGTCTGATAATAAGCTCTTTAATGGTCAAACTTCAGCATATTTATTTTCTCATTATGGTTACTGTGATAGAAAAATGACAGTAGACTTTCATAATTCATGGATACTTAAAAGCCAAATAGTACCTGCAGATTTAATAGTTATTTAATAAGTCCTCCAGTGATTGGTTTCTGGAGGCAATATAGCTGTGAAATAAAACCTTATTATTTAATATGTTTTCTAATTGTCATTTAGTGTAGTAACAAGAATTTGCTTCCAGTTGATTCTTTGAATTAATTTAGAGGTGAGAAAATGAATTTAATTTTACAGCTACAATCACTCAAAATTCTTCAAAAGTTATTAGAAAATAAAATTCCATTGCTTTCTTTCATAAAAATTCAACTACTATATTAAATACTTAAAACAATATCATGTTATAAATTAAATATGAAACTATCAGAGAAATGAGACTGTAATATGTCCTATTATGATATTTACAATATAAACAGTTTGAGTTCAAACAGAAATTCAAAATTATAGGAAAGGAAGTAAAGACATTAAAAGGTATGGTTATACCAAATCAATCCACCACCATTCCCATTACCTTTTTCTATATTGATAAGACAAAGAAGTCAGTTATGCGTGAATTGATTGTCTCCCATACTTGGGAACCTACCAAAGCCTGCACATGGAGCAACATGAGGGTGAGAACCATATCACAGGAGTATATATGTGTAGATGGCAGAGAAGGGTGTCATGGGTGTGGCCTCTGATAATCCAATCTCTCCTTAGTCTTTACCTCAGTCTCAGAGAAAGAAATGTGAGGTTCAAGAATAAAATAGCTAACGTCATCCCAGTTGGGTTCTGGGAGCCTCTTGCTTTCCTGGTATCTGGGACTTTCTGGTGGCTACCCCCAATTCCCCATCACCCACTGCTATACACCTCTGTTCAATTTCCTGATCCTCTGTACATCTTCCGTGTCTCCTCCCACACCTGATCCTGCCCCCCTTTTCCCTCCCCCTCCTTTCTCCCTCCCAAGTCTCTTCCTTCCTCTATATCCCATGCTTGGGTGATGAGGTTGGAGTCAGTGGGTAGATGGGGGAGCACCTTCATAGATGCAAGGGGAGGGGGAATGGAATAGGGGTTTGGCGGAGGGAGGGGAAGCCAGGAAGGGGGATAGCATGTGAGATGTAAATGAATAAAATGATCAAATTTTTAAAAAAGAATAAAATAGCTTGAAACCAAATAAAAAGAAAAGAAATATAAGGTTTGGGATGGGCAGATGGTGAGCCAAACCTTACGTTTCCTCTCTTTCCTTCCCTGTCTCCTATCTTCCCCCACTCTCTTTTCTTCCGTTTCCGCTTGATTAAATTCACTAACCTCTAAGTTCCTTCTCCTGTTAGGAAAGCCTGGATCAGGATACGGATTGCCCTTTATCCACTTCTCTATTGTGTTGGAGAATCATCAGTTTTAAACATGTTAGTAGTTTAATTTCAGACTACATCAACCTCATGGTCTGAAGAGGATAGTCTTACAGCATTACGAAGGTGTGAGACTTTCTCACTTTCAAGGCTGCAATCGGAGATGTTGGCAATCACTTGGTCTTTACGCCTTCTCACCTTGATCCAGTAAACAAATCTTATCCTCGGTTGACCTCAGCAATATGGCCTCCAGCTTGTTAACATTTCCTGTTGATCAGCAAGAAATAGCCTTTGCCCTGTGACACAGTCTTAACAGTAACTGAAAATAAGCTGGTTTTGCTTCCTGATTCTGTTTAGTCTTTTGCATGGATATGGCCATTTTCCTGTTGGCATTCATATACATTTATTATTTCTATTAACATCTAATATCTCTATTATCATGTATGTATGTATGTACATATGTATGTATGTGTGTATTATATATGAGTGTATATGTGTGTGCATATGTCTGTACGTGTCTTTCTATCTATCTTCATCATCCATCTTTTATCATCTGTTTACTTATGAGTGTATTTGTGCATGTGTGTGTTGGTGTGCACCTGGAAGGCAGGAGATGGCATCAGGCGTCCTCCTCTGTCACTCTCTGCACATTCTTTGAGAAAGTGGTTTTTTTAAGCAGAACCTGGAGTTAGTGGTTTCTTGTCTTGCATGGAAGCCAGCAAGCCATAGCAATCTTCTTGGCTCTGTCCCTCTTGGACCCTCAACTGCTAGGTAGATTCTAGGATCTGAATTGGTTTGTTTGTTTGTTTGTTTGTTTGTTTTGGATTTTAGTTTGTTGTTTGGGGCCTTTTGGTTTTTGTTTGTTTTTGTTTTTTATTACAGACCATTTTTAATGGCTGGTTTGTCTCTTCAACCTAAGTTTCATGCTTTTATCTCACTTGTAAAGCAAGCATATCTCTGTGTAAAAAATTAGTGTGCACGATACAATTTAATGGAAAAGAACAACTTCTTTTATATGCTTACATTTCCAGGCAGTTCTCATGGCAGTTAGACGTAAAGTATTATTGCAATGTATCTCAATTCACATTGTTTATGTATCATAATGGGCCATATTGCTAATTATAAGAATCTGGGAAATTTGCCAAAAAGGCACAGAGCTAGTATAACTTGGAGTCAAGATTTTTAACATAGACCTTTGCCTTTAAAGCCTGTATTATCTGTTTCTACACAATGAGGCTTTCATAACTTGGTGGCTTAAAACAGCAAAGATCTAGAATTCCAAAGATGCTCTTGGTCAGACTCCAGACCCAGCAGAGGCAAGTTCTTCACTAATTCTCTAGGACTCTTATGAAGGAAGCATTAAAATCACAATGGTAAGGAAACATTTGCTTCGAAGTTTACTTAGATCACTGGGCACTACTTAATCTTTGTGGTTATAGCAGTATAGTCTTCTGTGGCTTGATTGCTATCAGCTGTAGGCTACTTATAGTTCCTAATAGCTACACACAGCTCCTGGCCCTATGTGCACTCCGATGTCTAAACTGTTCTATCAGAAGCACCTGGGAAAGAGAGAAACTCAATGAACCGGTCCCTCAAAGCTCACATAACAGGTCCCCTGTAAATACCTCCACATAAACAGATCTTCCCATCAGTTTCCTACCCCTTCTTTTGTTCTGTTAGAGGCAAGTGATAGACTCTACTCATGCTTAAGTGTACCACACATTCATAAAACAAGAGGCAGGCCTCACAGTTAAGAGCGAAGTGATTGTCTAATTTAGACATTTGAGCTCCTCTGAACATAGGACTGGCTCTATGCTACACACACTTTGCTTTACCCCAGTAAGGGGATACAGATCTGTCACTCTATGAACTCAGCTCCATGGGCCGAGTTCTTATACCTCATCAATCATGCTTCTTTCAATGACTGTGCCATACTCAATACTCACGGGCTTGTGGGATGAAATTGGCCCTAAGGTAAGGCCATTAATAATTGCATGTTAATATTTTTTAACATTTTTATAGTTATTTCCTCTTAATCATCTAAACTTTTGCCAAGAAAATGATAGAGCGTGGATTGCATTTAGTTAATTTCTATATCAAGAATTTTGTAGATATTTTCCATAAATCTCTTGACACCCATGCTCCAAGGTTTTAATGTCTAAGAATCTGTTCATTTTTCTCTACAGCAGTAGCAACATAGGGGGAAGAGAAAGACTAAAGGATGAAGAACCAGACTGGGATGTGAGATCTCTATTCCCTATTTGGGTTACGTTAGATTTCATCTGTTAGGACAGAGAGATGTAGGACCAGAAAGGCTGATTCCACCAATCTTTTCTGTCTTTCTCACTCATCCCTGTCCCCCTCAAAACACACACAAACACACACATACTCACATAAATACACACACATATACAGATATGCACACACACGCACACACATCCATAGATATACACACACACATAAATATGCACAGATCCATTTTTTAAACAAAATTTCAATAGTTTAATTTTACCAATAGACTCTGGATCCAGATGCTGGGGTGAAAGCCCAGGTCAGAGAAGCAGACAAAGTACCCAGATGACCTTGCTGTGCAAAAAGAAGTTCTTCTCCACCCTGTTTCAGAAGCCCCTCAAACTGAATGACCTTCTCTTGTATTTCCAGGCCTCTTTCAAACTAACCTCCTGACTCTTACTCTCTATGGTTTTTTCCTATGTTCATTTCCAGTCAACTGGTTTCTTTCTCCTATTTATGTATGGTTGGATTTATCTAATCCTGTTTAAACTAAGCTGAACTCTCTTGGTTTAAAGGTATGTACTAGGGCTGAGCCACACCATAACTAGAAACATGTTTTTCCCGCCCAGTATATAACACAATCTCAAAATGTCACAGTACAATCCAATATCCTGCAAACATACACACACATACACATGCTTGCATGCACATGCACACATATGCATACACAGACACACATAGAGAGATACACACACATATACACACATAGAGATATACACACATGTATACACATACACACACACACACATAGACACACATACACACACATATACAGATATACACACATAGAGTTACACACACACACACATGCACACATACACTTCAAGGCTTGCTAAATTTCTTACCGGTTCCTAGATTTTTATGACTAAGTTTCTCATTATTGAAACTTGATCAAGCATGCATAACTTTTACATGAAAATGCAAACTGCATATACATTTACTTAATGTTTTATTTACAACTAAATTAGACATTATCTGCTGACTGAATATCAAGGTAGATATTAGTTCCTAAAGAAAAAGCTCAAGAGGGAAAAAAAGTTTACTATTTCTAAAGATTTATATGTGGAAGGCTACAAAATGCTTGGCACATTTATAGGCTTAGAGTTTTCAAAACATACTTTTATTAAGGGTTCTGAAATTCCCTAACCTCCCTTCTAGTCCACCACCCACCAGAAGTAGAAGAAAGGAAATGTTAATAGAACAAAGGAGGCTGTGGACCTGTTTAGAAATAGTTCTTTGGATTAAATCTGATATATGTTGTCAGGGTATCAGCAGTTCAGTTCACATAAAGTACTTGCAGACATTGGTGATTCATGAATCAGCAATGGCAGGTCAATCCAGAATAAGTCATGAGGCTTTGCCACTTAGCCTGAGTCCATGGAAGCACCAAGAAAACACCAGAATACCACCAGAAGTTCTTTGGTGCTTTTCTGTCTATGACGTTATGACAGGCAATGGCCAGCATAAAAAATGGTAAGGTGTACCAATACCACAGAGAATCACAGCAGCTTCCACCATCTGTTGGATTATACTTATATCTTTTCTATCTATCATGTGTTCTCTGAAGCATTTGCTGTAGCAAAACATCACGTACCCTTTCCAGGCTGCTTCCAAATATATATGGCGGTTTCCAGACAAACATCACGTGATACAAATGAGTCTCCAAAGAAACCTGAAAGTTCTACTTCACACATTACTATTAAATATCATGAAATTAAAATGAGCAAAGAAAAGTTATTATTCCTAAGAAATATATAATTTTAGTGAAGTAGTACATTTTGTCATGATTTTTTACTCTTTCATAACATATTAATAATTTGAATCTCACCAAAAAATAATTTTGCAAATAATCATAGTTTTATATATGAGTTTTCATCCAGCTACTTTTTAACTGGCAGGCACCATAATTCATCCTTAGAAAGAATGACAAGTTGCTAATAGCCTCCTAATATTTAAATCACAATTTGACTAAAGATTATATAAAACTTATTTATGAAGTTGCTAGAAACAGGTATCTATCCTTCCATAAGGCAGCATCTTATCTATATATGGTAAGTGTATATGCCTAACTGACCTATAGAACTTGCCTCTAAAGTAAGAAAGGAGGACAATCATATGAGAAACTGCTTCTGTGAGCATCCTAGAAAGATGCAGGACAAAAGATCCGTGTAAAAGAGTTTTATTTTAGTCTTCGAATCCAGTTCTTGTTTCTTTATTTTTGTTTGTCCCTAAAGAATAACTCACAAGAGAAAGCAAGCTGAAGGAATTTATAGTGTTTGAACATTTATGGGTAATTAATTTGTCATGATGTCATCTGGGTAGCATTTGGAAGAGGGAGAGAGAGAGAGAGAGAGAGAGAGAGAGAGAGAGAGAGAGAGAGAGA
>NW_021604682.1:3486879-3524852 GCF_004785775.1 Grammomys surdaster | reverse complement strand
AGAGAGAGAGAGAGAGAGAGAGAGAGAGAGAGAGAGAGAGAGAGAGACTGGAAAGATTCCAATCAATCCATTATTTCCTCTCTGTGTAAAATATACTTTTAAAGCTTTTCAAAATTTGGTTAATTAGAAATTCACAGGTCAACCTCTCCATCCTGGGGCTTTCTCAGTATTTTTAGAGAGGGAGCCATTTCCAGTACAACCCATCTACTTAAGGAAATTAAGATCACTTACAAAGGAACAGGAGAAATCTGGTTGTGAACCATACTCTCAAATACACTGTCTCCATATTGCATGTACATTAAGTATATGTCTTCCATTAATTTATTTATTTACTTTACATCCTGATTGTAAGAACCCCCTCTCCTCCTAGTCCCCGTATCATATAGCCCATCCCTCCCTCCACTTCTCCTCTAAGAAGTGGGAGGATGCCCTGGGTACCAAGTCACCCTGGCATATCAAGTCACTGCAGAACTAGGTATATCCTCTCCCACTGAGGCCAGACAAGGCTGTCCAGTTAGAAGAATGGGATCCATAGGCAGGCAGACAACACATTCAGAGACAGATCCTACTCCCATTTTGGGGAGCCCACATATGTAGGCCCCTACATATGTGCAGGGGGCCTAGGTTCAACCCATATATGCGCTTTGGTTGGTAGTTCATTCTCTGGGAGCCCTCAAGGGTCGAGTTTAGTTGAATCAGTTGGTCTTCCTATGGGATTCTTATCCCTTTCTGGTCTGCCAATCCTTACCTCAACCCTTCCATAAACCTCCCTGAGCTCTGTCTAATGTTGAGTTGTGGTTCTCTGATTCTATTTGGGTCAGCTGCTGTGTGGAGCCTCTCAGAGGACAGCCATGCTAGGTTCCTGTCTACATGCATAACAGAGAATCATTAATAGTGTCCGGGATTGGTTCTTGCCCATGGGATGGATTTTAATTTGGAGCAGTCATTCGTTGGTCTTTCCCTCCATCTCTGATCTATCTTTGTCTCTGCACATCTTGTTGGCAGGTCACATTTGGGGTCAAAGGTTTTATGGGTAGGTTTGCTGAGTTTATCCTTCCACTGGAAGCCTTGGTGGCTATAGGAAGTGGTCAGAACAGGGTCCATATCCCCACTGCTAGGAGTTTCAGCCAGAGTTGCTCCCACAGACACCTTGGGGTCTGCCCTATAGGAAGTCTATTGCATGTCCTAAAGATTGCCCCCCACACACACACTGCTGATTTTATTATTCAGGATATTTTCTATTTCCATTTACGCTTTTGCAAAATTCATGATATCCTTGTTTTTAATAGCTGAGTAGTATTCCATTGTGTCAATGAACCAAATTTTCTTTATCTATTCTTCAGTCGAGGAACATTTAAGTTGTTTGCAGTTTCTTGCTGCTAAGAACATAGATGAGCAAGTGTCCTTGTGAGATGGTAGAGCGTCTTTTGGGTATACGTCCAGAAGTGGTATAGCTGGATATTGAGATAGAACATTTCCCAGTTTTCTGAGAAACCACCAAATTGATTTCCAGAGTGAACCACATCTTATTTATCCACTCTTTGATTCAGGGATGTCTGGGTTGTTTCCAGTTTCTAAATATTACAAATAAAGCTGCCATGAACATACTGAAGCAAATGTCCTTGTTGTATGGTGGAACATCTTTTGGGTATATGACCAGCAGTGGTGTAGTTGGGTTTTGAGGTAGAACTATTCCTAATTTTCAGACAAAAAAAATAAATACCAAAATGCCACATTGATTTCCAGAGTGGTTGTACAAGTTTTCTCTCCCATGAGCAGTGGAGTATTCCTTTTGCTGTACATCCTCTCCAGTTTGTGCTGTCTCTTGAGACTTATACCTTAGCCATTCTCATGTGCGTAAGGTAAAAATTTTATAGTCATTTTGATTTGCATTTCCCTGATGTCTAAAGATGTTGAACATTTCTTTAACTCTTTCTCAGCTATTAGAGATTGCTCTGTGAAAATTCTCTGTTTAGATCTGTACCCCATTTTTTAATTGATTTATTTGATTGGTTGGTATCTAACTTCTTGAGTTCTTTATATAACTTGGATATTATCTCTCTGTCAAGTGTAGGGTTGGTAAAGATATTTCCCATTCTGTAGGCTGAGATTTGGTCTTGATGATGCTATCCTTTGCCTTATGAAGCTTTTCAGTTTCATGAGGTCCCATTTATTAGTTGTTGATCTTAGTGCCTGAGCTATTCGGTGTTCTGTTCAGAAAGTTGTGGCTGTTGTGAAAGGTGTTGTTTCCCTGATTTCTTGCTCAGCCCATTTATTGTTTGTGTAGAGGTCTACCAATTTATTTACTTATTTACTAATTTATTAGTTAGTTAGGTAGGTAGTTAGTTTGTATCCAGCCACTTTGCTAAAAGTGTTTATCATCTGTAGGCATCCTCTGGTAGAATTTTGGGTCACTTATACTTACTATAATATCATCTGTGAATAGCAAATTTTTAATTCTTCCCAGTTGGTATCCTGTTGATTTCCTTTAGTTGTCTTACTGCTCTATCTAGAACTTTAAGTACTATATTAAAGAGAGACAGAGGGAGAGTGTACAACCTTGCCTAGTTCCTGGTAATTGCTTTAAGTTTCTCTCCATTTAATTTTATGTTAGCTATTGGCTTGTTATAGTGCCTTTATTATGCTTCGGTATGTGAGGTATGTGCTTTAGTTCCCCTGACCTCTTCTTAACTTTTAATACAAAGAATTGTTGGAATTTATCAAAGCCTTTTCAGCATCTAGAAATGATCATGCAGTTTTTTCCTTTCAGTTTGTTTATATGGTGGATTACATTGATAGATTTTCACATATTGAAGCACCCTTGCATCCCAGGGATGAAGCCTACTTTATCACGGTGGATGATGTCTTTGATGTGTTTATGGATTTGGTTTATGAGTATTTTATTATTGTTTAATCAATATTCATAAAGGAAATTGGTCTAAAATTTTCTTTCTTTGTTTAGTGTTTGTGTGGTTTAGGTATCAGGGTGGCTGTGGCCTCATAGAATGAGTTTGGCAATGTTCTGTCTGTTTCTATACTGCGAAGTATTTTGAGGAATATTGGTATTAGTTCTTCTTTGAAAGTCTCATAGAATTCTGCACTAAAACCATCTGATCCTGGGCTAGTTTTGTTTGTTGGTTGGTTGGTTGGTTGGTTTTGGTTGGGAGATTTTTAATGACTGATTCTATTTCCTTAAGAGAGTTATAGGACTATTTAGACGGTTTACCTGATCTTGATTTAACTTTATGAGGTGGAATCTATCCAGAAATTGTCCATTTAATTTACATTTACCAATTTGACAGAGAAGAAGCCGTTGAAATAAGACCTACTGATTCTTTGAATTTCCTCTGTGTTTGTTATGTCACCCTTTCATTTCTGATTTTGGTAATTTGAATATTCTCTCTTCCTTTTAGTTGCTTTGGCTAAGTGTTTGTCTATTTTGTTGATTTTTCTCAAAGAACCAGCTCTTTGTTTCATTTATTCTTTGTATTGTTCTTTTGGTTTCTAGTATTAATTTCAACCCTGATTTTGATTATTTCCTGCTGTCTACTCCTCTTCTCTCTGTTTGCTTCTTTTTTGTTCTAGAGCTTTCAGCTGTGCTGTTAAGTTACTAGTATGAGATCTCGCCAATTCCTTTATGAAGGCACTCAGTGCTATGAATGTTCCTCTTAGCACTGCTTTCATTGTATCCCTTAAATTAGGATATGTTGTGCCTTTATTTCCTTAAAGTCTAGAAAGTCTTTAATTTCTTTCTTTATTTCTTCTTTGATCCAGTGTTCATTAAGTAAAGAATTGTTCTTTTTCCATGAGTTTGTAGGTTTTCTATTGCTTCTGTTGTTGTCCAGCACTTAATTCACGGAGTCTGGATAAGACACAAGGGGTTATTTTAGTTTCCTAGTATCTGTTGAGGCTTACTTTGTGACTGAGTATATGGTCAATTTTGGAGAAGATTCCATGAGTTGCTGAGAAAGAATTATGTTTTTTCATGATTGGGTGAAATGTACTGTAGATATATCTGTTAGATGCATTTGATTCATAGCATCTGTTAGTTTCTTTATTTCTCTGTTTGCTTTCTGTTTTGGTGTCTGGTCCATTGTTGAAAGTGAGTGTTGAGGTATCCCACTTTTAATGTTCAGGGTTTGATGTCTGATTTAAGCTGTGGTAATGTTTCTTTTACCAATGTGGGTACCCTTGCATTTGATGCATGGATATGCAGTATTGAGATGTCATCTTGGTGAATTTTTCCTTTGATGACTATCAAGTGTCCTCCACCATTCCCTTGGTTACTTTTGGTTGAAAGCCTATTTTATTAGCTATTAGAATGGCCACTCCATATTGCTTCCTGGGTATGTTTTCTTGAAAAATCTTTTCCTAGCCCTTTACTCTGAGGTAGTGTCTATATTTGTTGCTGAGGTGTGCTAAGAAATGATACACAATGATCGAACCTGTTTCTCATCTACTCTGTTAACCTAGGATTTCATTGGTGAATTGAGTCCATTAATATTGAGAGATATTAATGACCAATGATTGTTAGTTCCTGTTGTTTTGATGGTGGTGGTGGTGGTGAGTGTCTTCTTTTGATTTTGATGGTGTGAAATGATTCATTTCTTGTGTTTTCTTGGGTATATTTACCTTTCTTGTATTACAGTTTTATTTACAGTATTCTCTGTAGGACTGGATTAGTTGGAAGCTATTGTTTCAACTTGATTTTGTTATGGAATATCATGTTTTCTCTGTCTATGATAATTGAAAGTTTTGATGAATTTATGCTGAATCTGTGATCTCCTAGGGTCTTCAAGACATCTACCTAGGTAAGACTTTCTGGCTTTTAGAGTCTCTGTTGAGAAGTCAGGTGTAATTCTAATAGCTCTGTCTTTATACTTGCCCTCTTTACCTTGCAGCTTTTAATATTCTTTCTTTATTCTGTACAATTAGTGTTTTGATTTTTATGTGGTTATGAGGATTTTAATTTCTCATCTAATTTATTTGGTGTTCTCTAAGTTTCTTGTACATCTATTTCTATATTATTCTCTAGATTAGAGAAATCTTTCCTATTATTTGTTTAAGATAGATTCTGGGCCTTTGAGCTGGGAATCTTCTTCTTCTATTCCTATTATTCTTAGGCTTGTTTTTTTTTTCATAGTATTCAAAATTTCCTGGGTGCTTGCAGATTTGGCATTTCCTTTAACAGATATATTGCTTTCTTCTTTTGTATCTTCTAAGCTTGAAATTCTGCCTTCCATCTCTTGTATTCTGTTGGTGATATTTATGTCTATAGTTCTTGTTTTCCGTCTCCAGGATTGCCTCAGTTTGTATTTTCTTTATTACTTCTATTTTTATTTTCAGGTCTTTAAGTGTTTTATTCATTTCCATCTCATGTTTGATTGTATTTTCCTATATTTCTTTATATTTACTCATTTCTTCTTTAAAAGCCTTTATTTGATTCTATTTTCCTATATTTCTTTATATTTACTCATTTCCTCTTTAAAAGCCTTTATTTGAGTGTATTTTCCTGTATTTCTTTATATTTATTAATTTCCTCTTTAAAAGCCTTTATTTACTTCATTGTATTTTCCTGTATTTCTTTATGGGATTTATTAATTTCCTCTTTAAAGGTCTCTTTCACTCTCATAGATTGGATTTATAGTCATTTTCTTGTGCATTGGATATATTAGGTCATACAAAGCTTGGTGTAGTAGGATAGCTGGGTTCTAGTGGTGCCGTATTACCCTGGCTTTTGTTAATTGTGTTTTGATGTTGGCCTTTAGCCATCTGATTGTTCTTGGTGTTGACTGGCTTGGTAGTCCCTGATAACAATAGGCCTCTGAGAACCAGGTGGTAACAAGCCTCCAGGGATGTAGGTGGTCCCTGATGGCTGAAGGCCTCTGAGAGTGCAGCTAGCGGTGTCGATCAGAAGTTTGAGTGCAGAAGCGACAGGGCAGATCTCATAGCTACTGTGCTTGCCAGGCAGGAGATTGGAACATGGGGATTTCACCTGATTGTCCTGGGTAGCAGCAGACCTCCAGAGATGCAGGCAGAAATGTGGTGTAGGAAATGGAGTACATATCTGGGATTACAGGTAGGAGTATGGATTGGAATGTGGGTAGGATGACTAGAAATGCAGAAAGTTCCTCCAGGTGGTAAGTTATGCTCAGTGGTTGCAGCTACAGTGGCTCATTAAAGGCCTTCCACACGATTCCTCACTGTGTGGCCCCAGTGACACAAGAAAGCCCTTGGTTCAAAAAGGGTTTATTTTCATGGGAGATGGTAGATGGATCTGGATGTAGCCCCCTGAAACTCAGGGCAGAACTGAGTTAAATAGGGAGGGAGAAAGTGAAGAGGGTCTGGGGAAGAATGTTTAATTGGCTTTTCCCTCTGGCCTTCATTAGTATGTAAATCTAGGGCCTGGGGCTGGTAGTTACACCCTCTACCTGTGCACTTTGGAAGCTCCCCCCCCCCCATGGCCTACGTGACTGAACAATGTTGGTCCATGGAGACGACTGCTTTCAGGACCCTGGGTTCTGGGAACGTGGCCGAACACCTGCCATTTCTCCCTTGGAGTCTCTGGGTTCCAGGCCCATGCCCAGCCAAGAACCAAGATACTCTTACACAGTCCAACATTGGAAGATGAACTGTAGAGGGAACAAGAAATGTGTATTTCTTAGTTTAATCAAAAACTCTAGTGAAGAGTAAAAATGGTCCATGAAAAAGGTGACATATAATATAAATTTATTGAATACATTTTCCTGCTATCAAATATAATTTGAAATTTGATGAGAGAACTCATAAATATTTTAGGTAATAAAGCGGTCACTCTATGTTAACCACAGATCTGGATTGGTTGCCTGTTAGTGGGACTGAAGTGCAGGAAAACAGACCACTGAAGACATCAATCCTTTATATTATTTTGTACTTTAGGCATTCCCTCCTGCCCTGTAATTTCCAATTCAGACCTTTTTTAGTCTCTATCAAGTCTTGACAGGTTACAATACTTACGGTTAACCAAACATCAAAGCCTTTGCTTTGGGACATTAACAATAACATGATTTGTCAGACTTCTGTGACAATTGTCTTGCTTTCACTTCATTTGGAAGAGTTAGTAACGTGAAAATAACCAAAACCTTTATCCTTGAGCCACTTCTTGACAAGAGACTTGACTCTGTTCTTGACAAGACTTACTTGTTTTAGAGAATGGGTATGTAGCAGAAGGAGGTTGGTATAATAAAAATGTTGTATTGGTTTATAAGTTGCTGTCCAGTGGATTTATGTTTTGATGCAGTCTGAATGTGTGTTCTCAAGTTACAAAGAACTTTAGCTATGTATGCACAGCCTATGTTACAGAAAATGAAAATTTCTTGAGCTTTAGCTTACTGCAAGTAGAAGTTACATCGTCGACTCTATAATACCTATTCCTGGTAACATGCTACTTACTGTCTACCATACCTGAGAATAGAGAGGAGTCATATTCCAAGTTATTTCTGAACTTCATGTCGTGACACACACCTGAAATCCCAAAATGGAGAAAACAGAAATAAGTAAATCATGAATTTGGGGCCATTCTAAGGTAAATAGTAAGATGCTGTCATAAAAATTAAAAATATAGAGTAATAGCAAGAAAAAGTTCTTTATTCACTAAAAGTTTACTTCCTCCTGTAGTAAATGGGAACAAATACAGAGCCCCCTCAGCTGGACAATCTGCAAAGAGTGCTAGACCTTGGAACACTCCTTCCAAAATGGGACATCTTTATCAAGTCCCTCCCACCAGAGCTTAGTGAACTCTGCAGAAGAGGAGACGGAAAGAGTATAAAAACCAGAGAGAATGGAGGACACCGAGGAAATAAGACCCAGATGCAGCAGAGATTATGCACCTATGAACTCATAGGGACTGTCCAGCACTCACATAGCTTGCATGGTTCTGAGTCCAATTGGGGTTGTAGTGATGGAAGGAGATGTGGAGACATACTAACCCATCCCTAACTTAGAAACTATCTCCAAATGATAACCATACACAAAGGAAAACATAGTCTTCTTCAATGGGGTCTCACTGGGTATACAAAACACTCTTAAAAGCAGGACCCAGGACGAGCAGTAGATGGCCAACACAATGAACTCAATGACATTTTTGAAGTTCCTTTGTATCATAGTGCTTTGAAAGAACATTAACATCATCATCATTTGCCTTACAGGTCATTGGAGTATATATTATGGTTTCCAATTTGTGTTTTCATGAGGTTCTTGTGTGTGTGAACATGTGTATCTCTTTGTTTGTATGTGGGTTTGTTTGAGGTTTTTTATTAGTGCTTTCTGTTTGTTTCTTTTCTTTTCATTGTATTATTCTGTTAAAGTTTGTTTTTATTTTATTTAATTTCATTTTTGTTTTCAGATGCCTGCTTGTACTCTAAAGAAAGAGAATGAAGTGTTCTGAGTTTGAATGAGAAGAGAAGTGGAGAGGGTCTAGCAGTTGGGGAGTGGAGAAATCATATTCACAATATATTGTATGAAAAAAAATCTATTTTCAATAAAAGAAAAATATCACTATGTATAAAAAAGAAGTTAACAACAACAACAACAACAATAGAATCCTTGCTCAGCCCTGATACCAACAGAATAAGAACAAAAAGAAAATGTAATTATGTCCTCAAGATTTTGTCTCATAAATTTATTGTCTGTTAGCAAACTTCCTGTCCTTTTAAGCATAGTTGAAAACATTTAACTTCTGAGAAAAAAATGGATTTAAAAAAAAACAATTAAATATATCTGTTTAAAGACAAAAGATCCTCAGCACATACTTTTCTGGAGCACACACTACAGTACTCAAGGCTGAAAGACACGGCTGACTGTCATTCTCTGCTGACATCACTACAACCTTAACTCAGGGGAGAGCTTCTACTGGGGTTATTTCCATTCTTGCCAGTGTGCTGATACAAAAATACAATTGTGCTTCAAAGATAAACATATGGTTTAGGGGTAGAAATTCCTGTCCGGTGATTTTCATTATTCTACAGAAGACAGAAAAAGAAGATATTATCTAAAATTCAGGAACAAGTGAAAAATAGGAACATCAACATAACAGGTTTGCTTACAAAGAAAAATAGATCCTTTCAGAATGTCCTAGGCAGTTAGAACATATCAATAGGGTATTGTTAGGAAAATATTGTAAATCTTACCTTAACATTATTAAGGTACAGGGGGAAATCAAATAATGATGCAATCTTTTTTTTTTGTAACAATGTAATGGTATAAAATTTAGGCCAATTTCCTGCTTTACCAAAATATGATAGCTAAATTTGACATTTTGCCTTTTTAAGCCAGTTTCATATTTGTGGATTTTCTATGATCTGCTTCCCGTCTTAAGGCAAGAAGCTATCTAAATATTTCCATTTTCTTCTAGGGTTTAGAAGAGCTCATCTTTCTTTCCATAGCCGTGTTTCTTCTATACACTGTTCATACAGTGTGATGTATCAGAAAGTGACTACTCTAAGCCACTATCCACCCTTGATTGGCAGGAAGAGAGTTACTATGTGGCAGAAAATACGTTTGAGCTGAATCACTGCTGTTCACTTACAACTTGCAAAATATTTGGAATCTTTAGAGAAGAAATTTAGAGACATGCTCTCCTTTCCATATTTGCTTAAGAACTACTAGAACGAAGAGAAGGAGGAGGAGGAGGAGGGGGAGAAAGAGGAGGAAGAGGAGAGTGGGGAGAAAGGGAGGAAGGGAGGAAGGAAGGGAGGGAGAAAAGAGGAAGAAGGAGAGGGAGGAAGGGAGGGAGAGAGGGAGGGAGGGAGGGAGGGAGGGAGGGAGGGAGGGAGGGAGGAAGGGAGGGAGGGAAAGGAGGGGAGAGAAATAAGCATGCATTGAAATGTAAAATCAGAATAGTCTGTCAGTCCAGTTGAGTGGTCATGTCTTAGAGATCAGCAGCTACTGCTGTGTGTCTCCGTGGAAGTACTAAGATTCGTCTTTTATGAATTTCTGACGTGTGAGAACAGGATGCATTTCTCGATGAGGGGAATCTAACCCTTTACTTCACCCCCCTCCCTCCTCGCTTACATCTTCAAGGTCTCTCTTTTCATGTCAGAAGTCTCACTGAGTAGATTTGGTCTCCTTCTCTGCTGTTACAGTTGTTTCCTTTGTTCAAGATAAAAAAAAGAAATTCAATGATAAACCCTGAGAGAAGTGATGGACAGAGGGTGGGGGAGATTCTGTGCTGCTAAAGAGAAACAGGGTGGTGGTTTTACAGTGTCCAAATCTCTGCTCTCCAGCCTGCATCTTCCCAAAATACTACTGACAAATAGCACAACGAAGATAGATATTTGTGGCTTTGTGATGCTCAGGACGGTATTGAATGTGATCTGACTTGGCAGATGTTTGATCTGTCTGGGTTTAAGAGAATAATCCTTGCTAAAGAATGCATTTGATTTAGTGCATTGGTTACAAATAGTTGTGTTTGGTTTGCAGGGACAATTCTGGTGGACAACATGCTGATTAAGGGAACTGCCGGAGGACCAGACCCCACCATAGAGCTCTCTTTAAAGGACAACGTGGATTACTGGGTGTTGCTGGACCCTGTCAAACAGATGCTTTTCCTGAACAGTACCGGAAGAGTTCTGGATAGAGACGTCAGTAGCTTTTTTTTTTCTCTGACCCTGTGCTGTAGCTGTAGTATAATTTAAATGTCTATATGCATTATCTATATGATATTAAAATTTACCCATATAATTAGATTTTATTTACTTGACATAGCAGCGAAAGAAAATATAACTCTTGGAATCAGTCTGCAAAAGGAAGGAGGCGTCTGTGTCTGAGGTGATCAGTTTGATACTCTCGAATTTTGTCCCAGTGTTGAGCAAATAAATAGACTACAGAGAATAAAGAGGTGGTGTCTTTGGGCAAGTAGGAGCATCACACAGAACCCTATTATTTTCCCACAATGTGAAATTGAAGGTGCTATTTGATGTTTGGCTGTGGGGTCAATAGAAGTGGGTGTGTAGCCTCTCATTTAGCTGCTAGCACAGTTAGAATTGGTAGGAGGGAGGCTGAGCATCATGCTTATGAGGCTGATAAAATGCAAAGGTGAGCCAGATTCCTGTCACCATCCTTGTCCAGTCATCGTATGGCAGATCTGTTTCCTACAGAACAGCTAAGTTGCCAAAGTCGTCCAGTATATCGCTTCTGAAAAGGGTGACAAAGTATTGAAAAGACCTGAGTCCAACCTCAACCACATGTATCCCCATCTTTCTTGGGGACTAAGAAGGGAGGGGCATGCAAAGAAGTGTTCCCACCTCAGAGTATACCTTGCAGGCTGCAAAACTAAAGCAGAGTTACTGGGCATTGCTGTGTAGATTCATGACCCACCTCCTATTAGGATACTGAGTGTATGACCCCTTCATCCTGCAAGGATCCCACAGGCCGTCTGTAATAGCTCTGCCTGTCTTTCATTCAGTTTACTATTTGCTTTATGATATTTGACTCTTAGGTTCTTGGGAATTACCCCTTCACCTACAGCACTGCTTTTAGGGCTGTGTATATCACAGTGGAAATCGGTCTCTCTCTCTCTCTCTCTCTCTCTCTCTCTCTCTCTCTCTCTCTCTCTCTCTCTCTCATTTACATTGTGATCGCTGGTCCCACAGTTCCTCCCCCCACCCCTCCCTTCTCCTCTGATAGAGTGAGGCCCCCACCCCCAGTATCTGCCCACCCTGGCACATCAAGTATCTGCAAGGCTAGGCACTTCTTCTCCCACTGAGGCCACATCAGCTACATATGTGTGGGAAGGGGATGTTAGGTCCAGCCCATGTATGCTCTTTGGTTGGTAGTTCAGTCTCTGAGAGCTCCCAAGTGTTCAGGTTGGTTGACTCCGTTGGTCAGTTTTTAAAAAGAGCTAAACAGAATTCTCAATGGAGGAATCTCGAATGGTGGAGAAACACTTAAAGAAATGTTTCTAAAGTCATTAGTTATCAAGGAAGTACAAATCAAAATGACTCTGAGATTCCATCTTACGCCTATCAGAATGGCTAAGATCAAAAATTCAAGTGATAGTATGCAGATGAGGATGTAGAATAAGGGGAACACTCCTTCATTGCTCCCCTTCATGGTGAGAGTGAAAGCTTGTACAACCACTTTGGAAATCAATTGGGAGTTTTCTCAGAAAACTCGGAATAGCTCTACCTCAAGATCCAGCTATACCACTCCTGGGCATATACTCCAAAAAGATGTCCCACTATACCAGAGGGAAACTTGCTCAGCTATGTTCATAGCAGAATTATTTGTAATAGCCAGAAACTAGAAACAACCTAGATGTCCCCCAGCTGAAGAATGGATAAAGAAAATGTGGTGCATCTACACAATGGAAACTTTTTAAGCTCTTGAAAACAAAGATATTATGAATTTTACAGTGGATGTCTTTGTATCTACAGTTTTACCACATATTCACCATCTGCAATCATCCACAAAGTTCTACTTCTAGGCACTTAGTGAACTAAATCAGGGCTTCTGTTCTACACCTAGGAATATACTGATATGCATCCCCCATGAAAATTTCAAACACATTTAGTGTAATTTATCGATATCTCTCTCCTTCCTCATCCCTAGTTAGATTCCTTCCCCATTGTCTTCCTTTCTTCCTTCATAGCCCCTGCTTCCTACTATGTGCCTGCTCCCAGAGCATCTTCTCTCTCCCTAAAGTTCCCTTTCTACTTTCCTGGCTTCTGAGATAACTTCACTCCATGGATGTACATCTAAGGATTCAGAGCTACAATCCACATGTAAGAAAAGACAGGCAGCCTTTGTCTTTCCTGGTCTAGTTTACACTTTGATGTTTAATATTTTTTCAGCTTCATCCATTTACCTGCAAGTTTCATGTTTCTAAAAAATTTTTTACAGTTTAATAGAATTTGATTGTGTGTATATACCACAATTTCACTATCCATTCATCAGTCAAAGGCATCTGGATTTGTATTTTCTAGTCACTATGAATAGAATAGTTTCTCTGCACTAGGATGTTGAGTCCTTTATAAATATGCTAAGAATGGGACATACCGTATGTCTATCTTTAGGTTATTAAGAATCCACACACTGATTCCTGTATTAGTGGGACCAGTTTGCAATTCCAACTACAGTGAATAAGAGTTCTTCTTTCCCCATACTCTCACCAGCATTTATTATCAGTTCTTTTGTTGATTGGAGGCAGTTTGAGTATTATAACATGAAATATTAATTGTGTATACTTTTCTAATTGCTAAAGATGTCAGCAATATCATTTAAATATTCCTCAATAATTTGTACTTCTTCTTTTTAGAATTGTGTGTTGATTATATCCACAGCACATTTTTTTTAAAATTGGGCAATTTGTTCTCTCTCTCCTCCTCCTCTTCCATCTTCTCTTTTTCTTCTTTTAGTTCCTTATAGATATTAATCCTCTGCCAGATGAATAAGTGAATCCTATGGTCTTCCTCTTCACTTGCTTGATTTTTAGTTTTCTTGTTTGTTAACTTTTGGCCTTATTCCTGAAAACAAAAATGAAGTCCTATTCAGGAAGCCCTTTTATTTCCTGTGCCTTCTTGGGTACTACATACGAAATCGTCTAGAAGTTTTAGCATTTCAAGTTTCACACTGAGGTCTTTGATCACTTTGAAGGGGATTTTTTAATTGGTTATTTTATTTATTTACATTTCAAATGTTATCTCCCTTCCCAGTGTCCCCTTCACAAACTCCCTATCCTATCCCCTTCCCCTCTGCTTCTCTGAGGGTGCTCATCCACCCACCAACTCACGCCCACCTCATTGCCGTAGTATTCCCCTACACTGGGGCATCTTTTGTTTTACTTTGCTGTGTTGTGATAGCATCATGATGTGTTTACTGTTAAGATGTAATATTGCTTGTAATATGGTATGATAGTCTCTCCGGCATCATTCATTTTTTCCAGGTTTGCTTTGGTTCTCCTGGGCCTCTTGTTCTTCCATATGCATTCTAATATTTTTTTTATTTCATTGAAGAACATTGTGTGTATTAATTTGGATTGCACTGAATCTTTACATTGCTCTTGGTAGGAAGATAAGTTTTACAACATTCTATCAATCCTTGAGCATCAGTAGTGTATGTACGTCTTCTTGTATCTTCCTCAATCTCTGGTTTCAAAGACTTAAGCTTTTTATCATGTTGGCATTTCACCGTGCTGGTTAGATCTATCCATAGCTTCTATTTTGAACCCATTGTAAGTGGAGGTGTCACTAGGGTCTCTGTTTCTCAGATTGTTTGCTATTGTTGTATAAAATGGCTACGAATTTCTATAGGTTGCTGTTTGTCTTACCACTTCACTATAATTCTTGATCTTCTGTCCAGATTTGGAGGTAGAGCTTTTGGGGTCTCATGGAAAATATCATATCATCTACAAGTAGGGTGAGATAATTGAAGCTCAGCAAGGACTCACATATTTACAAGTGCGGCTTTGGTCTAGGACAGGAGGGTGGACGGGTGGCAAGGACTGAGGGTCGGTTGCCAGAACAGGCAAGAAAGCAAATGGCTATGGCTCCCACATGGGTTTGAAGTGGCAGTGTGGGGTGAAGGTCAAGGGTCAGACTATCAAGTGACTTTTCTTTCTTTCTTTCTTTCTTTCTTTCTTTCTTTCTTTCTTTCTTTCTTCCTTCCTTCCTTCCTTCCTTCCTTTCTTTCCTTCCCTCTCTCTCTCTTTCTCTCTCTTTCTCTCTCTCTCTCTCTCTCTCTCTCTCTCTCTCTCTCTCTTTCTTTCTTTAAATGTTACTTACTCACATTACATCCTATTCACTGCCCACCTCCAAGTCATCCCCAACCACGATGCTTCCTCCATCCCTTTCCCTTTCTCTTCTGAGTGGGTGGGGGCTCCTGGGTATCCCTCCTACCCTGGCACTTCAAGTCTCTGTGAGGCTAGGTGTTTCTTCTTCCACTGAGACCAGATAAGTCAGCCCTGCTAGAAAAACATATCCCACATAAAGGGAGCAGCTTTTGGAATAGCCCCCATTATTCCAGTTGTTTGGAACCCACATGAAGACCAAGTTGCACATCTGCTACATGTATGCAGGTAGCTCATATATGTTCTTTGGTTGCTGGTTCAGACTCTGAGTATCCCAAGGGTCCAGGTTAGTTGACTCTGTTGGTATTCTTGTGGAATTCCTATCCTCCTTTGGGGATCAAAATCCTTTCTCCTATTCTTCTATAAGAGTTCTCAAGCTCCATACATTGTCTGGCTTTGTGTCTCTATCTGTCTGAGTGAGTTACTGGGTGGAACCTCTCCTGTCTGCAAGCATAACGGAGTATCATTAATACTGTCAGGGATTGGTACTTGTCCATGGGATGGGTCTCAAGTTGGGCCAGTTATCTGTTGGCTATTCCCTCAGTTTCCGCACCATTCCCTGTGCCTGCATTTCTTGTAGACAGAATAAATTTGGGATTAAAAATGTTATGGGTGGCTTGGGGTCTCTCTTGCTCCAAGTGGCTATTCTTAACAGTACTTCTTGTGAACAATTTCTACTAATAAATGTGGGACAAGGTTTGAGATTTTATTTGTTATGATGGTTCCCGGCATATGTATATAAATATGCATATAGATGTACATATTTTATAATATATTCAATTCTACTTAACTTAGAATTTATCCCTATTCAAAAAAGTAAATATTGACAAAGCACACATTATTATTAAGGAGCTTATTATTGTGAATGAAAACCAAACTCTACTTTCATGTTAAACATGGAATATTTGCCAGATATATAATTCTTGGGGTTGGTGCCAAATAATTTGGCTCATTCCTTTTATGAATAGGATGAGCTATAATAAGCAATGGGAATGTTTTATAGAGCCACACAGAGCTGATAATCGTGTTTGAGCCTACAAACAACTGCCAACCTCCATGCTATGGTCATTGTCTCTGCATTCATTCAGTATATTAAAAAAAAAACTGATACAAAAAAATGTCTTAGCGGACATGATTCTCTTACATCTGAGAAATACATTGATACTTTCCTAAGACAAAAAAACTGTATAATTTTGGCCAATAAGCTTAAAAATGAGTTCAGATAAATATAAGGAGATGATATCGGTAAATATTAATATGTATGGACGTGATAAATGTTTTAGAAAAACTGCTGTATTTGTAGAAGAACTCTACTTAGGTCTTGGCTTCAGAGGTCTTGTGTATCTTCCTCTATATTTCTTCATCTTTGCCCCTGTGGTCCTGCCTGTCTTTCTATGTCAATTCATTACCCTTGTCCACACAGACCAGACATTTATACATTTAGATGTTCTATTTCTGTCTTTCATGTGTTAGTTTAGCTTTTTGATATTCATGCTTGCCAGTTCTACAGTACCAATTTTCCTTGTGTGTTTGTGATGACTTTAAATATATACATTTGTGAATTTTAGTGTGGTAATTCAACAATTTATAACATCAAATCCATATAATAAGCTATGGTTGATTTTCTGTCTTGTCTCATTAGTACGTGTGGAGCCTTTGAGCCTTATTCTTTTGTTATCTAGAAAATAAGCAATAGCTTCTTGTGTAACACACACACACATGCACGCACATGCACACATGCACACACATACCAACTCTTCGAAAGGATGTGTAATGCACTTCTTCTATTTGTCTATACTTGTAGACCTGTAATCAGACCTTCTATTGTCAGCTTCCCCTGTTCCCTTCCTATAAGTTGCTAATCACTATCATACATTCCAATTTTCTATATCTAGAATATTCATATCTGAGTGAACCTCACTACTTCTCTTCCTGTACCTAACTTTATTTCATTTGCCATAAAGTTTTTAAAGTCCTTCGATTTTGCTATGTGATAAAATAACATTCCTTTCTATATCTAAGGAATTTTCTACTATGCCTATGTACCACATTTTCTCTATTCATTATTCTGTGCTTGGCATTTAGGTTGATTCCACCGTCAAAGCCCAGAGTATATTTTAGTGGCAAGCATAGACATGCAGAATTCCCTTTGCTATGCTGAGGCCATTTTCCTGTGATATATACTCACAAGTGGGATAACTGTGTTTTGTGGTAGATCTAGTCTCTTAGATGCTCCATACACTTCCCACAATTCTCAACACCCCTTGCTACCCTTTGTATTTTTTTTCTTTATAATAGACATTCTAGCTGAGGTGAGACAATGAATGTTTTAGTGTGGCTTTGACTTGCGTTTCCATGACAAATAAACTAGTAAAATTCAACCCTTCTTCATAATTTTTTTTTGGCCATTTAAACTTTTCCTTCTGAGATGTATCTATTCGTAGTTTTTGCACATTTCCAGATAAGTTCTTTGGACATTTTACATACTTAATCTGAACCTTTCAAATTCTTTATATATTCTGGGAATTTGAATACTTACCAATTTCTCACATTTTGATAATGTAAGACAATTTATATCACTCTGTTGTTTATGTCCTTGGCTATTAAGAAGCTTCCTCATAGTTTGTTTCAGTTTCTGTGTCTTCAAACCTTTGATTCATTTTGATTCATTTTCATAAACTTGAGAGAAACTCTAAATTTTCACCTTTTACAATGAATATCCAGTTCATTAGTTGACTGCTTTTATTTTTTTCAAATTATTGATATAAATACAAACTAAATAGTTATTGTCTGAATGAACTATATCAAAGAAGAGTGGTAAAGTCATTTCAGTGGACATCGCCAATTATAGTTGCATTCAAGCAGGTAATTTTTTTCAAGAGAAAGAAATCCAAGCCAAGTTTTCTGCCCTTTGCTTGTTGAGGCTATAAATAATCTATTGTTTGTATAATCATGGTTGTATAGGGAAAAAAGCAAATTTAATATAAATACCAATATTTCAAAATTAAAAATTTTAAATAAGATAATTATTTTAATAAAAACTCATAGGAACATGTAAAAATTACCATGCTCTAAATATTTGAATTTGATTAGAAAATATTTGTAAGAGATTCTATATGAACCCTTTGGCGATTTTCAAACATTGCTTTTGGCTATCATTTTTTTCCCTCTGTTTTTGTTTGTGTTCAGCACAGTTATCTGAATTGATTCCTAAATGAAGTCATAAAAATCAATTCTATATAATAAGAAATTCAAGGATCTTTAAAAGGCCAAATTATGATCTCATGGGATCAGCATCAATAATCACTATAAAGTATAGAATGATTACCTGTTATTATAGAATCAATAAATTAAATACCAAGAACAAGCTACATCTGTTCCAAAGTATAATATGGATCTTGACTCATTGAAAAGATTGGAAGCCCTTGGCCAGGGAAAGCAATGACCTCAGAGAACCTACCACCTTCAATTCTGAACTTGATTGCTGCTCAGTGTTTTAGTCATTCTGCTCAGGCACTCTTCATTTGCCAAGTCTGATGAGTGGTCCCATCTCTCATCTGCATTTACACCTGCATCCATCAGCATCCCACTCTGTCAGTCTTTCTTCCTCTCACTTGGAACCCAGGACAATCTCAGAGTTCATTCAACCTCCATCTTAAATAGACTGTAAAACTGATTGGAGATCTTTTAAATTTTTTGCAATTTTTCTGTTTTAGTGTACCGTATCTTGATGATACGCATACTGCCCTGCTACTTCCTCCTCTTAGCTTCTCGGTTGTCTCCCATCCCGTCTCCATCCAGAATTCTTTTCTTCTTTTTTTATTTTAGTACCGTATTTGTGCTACTAGGAGTGAATTCCTACAAAGGAGCAAGGACTAAATCCATAAATATTGCTTATGCATAAATCTATTTCCTAATGTTGATACTGGTGTGTAGTTATATATTCTATATTCTGTACTCTTAACTAGTCTGTTTTATGTTCATTGTGATTATTTAATATAAATTTTACAGAACTGTTCTTAGCATCCAAGGATTAGGTCATATTAATTTCACCTATCTGGAACTTAACATAATAACAAATAATGTTAAAGCAATAAAATATATCTAAGTTTGTCTACGTTTCTAACTAACTTTGTTTTCAAATTGGCATTTTGTTCTTTAATTGACTCCTATAATTATGCCATTATTTTTGAAGGAGTAGACAACACTGGAGAGTCATTCATTACCTCTGTCTTTTCATTTCCATATCAACTAAAGGGCTGAAACTACATACCTCAGTGGTAGACAGCTTGCCTACCATATGGATGGTCCTGGGTCCAAACCTTGGAAATGTGAAATATATATTCCTAGAATACACTTTTACCTTTCCTAAATTATTTTGAATAAACAACAATAATTCTTCATTGTATGGAGATACTAAGAAAATCCCAAGACAGAGGGAAGGAGATATGGCAAAACCATTCATTCCTGTACAAATTTGACAGTTATTTATACTCTATGAAAAAATATGACCAAATCTTAAAGGTTTAGAAAAATTAGTTCCATTTAAATAATGAAACTTCCAAATTATTAATATTTAAGTAATCAGTTTCTACAAATATTAATTTTCTTTATATCACAGAGGAGTGTTATAATCTGCAGTGTAGACATCACTGACTCTTAGAAATTCCCTTCTCATATTCTATTCTAGGTGACTCATTTTCCATCTTTCTCTTAAATTACAATGTTCCCATGCGTGTTGAAAGGTTTCTTTTTCACCTCATGCTTCCAATATTACTTTTGAGAAATAAACTTCATAAACCAGTGATTTATATCATTGCACAGACCTGTGGGCATTACTTTGGAATCGTACATTAAGCATTAATTTTGAAATTCGTTTCAAAAATAATTTATGCCCCACATAATTTGTACATAGGGTGTTTCCTTGTTTCATAAATAGAACACATAATTAGAATTCAAGATGGAAGAAAGATTATCAAAAGAATTGCAATGACTGACTTTTGCCAGTAACTGTGCAAGCTCAACCAAATTCTCCCCTACACTTCCATCATTAAAGAGTCATAAACCTCTCCAACACTTCCATAAGCATTGCAGAGTCCCTAAAGTCTGACTAATCGACTCAGTAAGACTATGTGTGATGTATTTATGACTTCCCTGTACAGGAGAATAGGATTTATTCCAATACAAAATTACACTGTGCCTTCAATATTCGCCACAGGGACCTCTTTACTTCAGTGTAATCCATAGTGGTTGGAATTTATTGCCACCTAAGTTCATCCCAGCCACTAAGCATTGCACACACAGGGAGCCATAGATGAGAATGAGAGCAGTTCCAGGTGACCTGTTCATATCTAATTTACGGGTACTTAGCTGGAAGACAGGGACCCTCACACACTACATTTAACACCCTTTGAAAGTCTGTGACCTTTCTGTCCCAACACTACAGCCCCATGTAAAGCTACAAATGAAGATGAGGGGATTTATATGTCTCTCTTGAAATATTTAGAAGAAAAATAACTATAGATGAATATAACTTACCTGATTGTGTTCCAATAGTTGTGCCAAAAATAGCAGTAGGCATACTTATTTTGATTTTACTTTATAATTAAAACAGTCTCTTTTGACTAGGCTATTAAGGCAACTACATTGAAACTGGTAATAAAGGCACAGGGGGTCACATTGAATTCCGCTGAGAATCTTCTACAATTCAGTCCTTTAAAACAGTCCTTTACCTTCAACTTCAAGATTTTCGGGTAGCTTTGCTAGTAGGCTACTCTGTAGCAATCGAAGATGTTTTATTAAAGAGACCCTCTTATAAAATGGTTAACATTAGCAATTTTTTGATGTTTTTTTTTAAGTTCTGAAAGTTACCAAATTTTCTCAAAAGTGCACTAGCTGTATTTCCTGTTCACTTGTAGAATAGTGTCTGCTATCTTAAGTTCTTATACTTCTGATATTAACAATGGGTTTACCCAACCTCCAATTTTAGTGTTGGAATGTAAATGTATCTCCTTCTTATCTTTCATCAGTATATGCTCATATGAATGACTGTAGTCATTTGTAGTACGTAGGTGATTTTTACCTAAACAAATTGGAGGCAGGGCGCAAGTGTATTATTTCAAAACTGCAGTATTAATTATTGCTAATTATTAAGATGATTTTGTTCATGGTCATGGTATTTATTATATGTTCCTGTGATTTGTATGTGTGTCTCTGTGTGTGTATGTATATGTGTGTGTGTTACTTGAAATTTCTATAAACATAGCATCGCTATCTTCATTGATGTCAGGTAGACATCACAGCACAGAGTGATGTCACAGCTCTTGTAAAGATCTTCACATGGATTTTTTGTTTCTCTATATCATCTTTTTAAAAATCACTTTATTCATTTACATTTCAAATTATACCCCCCTTCCGGGTTACCCTTCCACAAACCCCACCATCCCATCCCCCCTCTCCCTCCTCCCCTTCGCCTCTATGATGGTGCTCCTCCACCCACTCACCCACTCCTGCTCATCACTGTTTTGTGAATGAACGATAGTTCGCATCTGTAAGGAGTAAGTGTTTGTAGTAAGTTCCCAGTGGTTGGTAGTCCTGTGTGATAACTGAAGTACTATCGCATTACTATTGTTGGGTCCCCACTGTCAGAGTTGAACAGGTAAGCCCTGGAGATATTTTAAACTTTCCCTCAGTCATACAGACAGTATTTCTGGGAGCAAAGTGGGAAATGATATGGTTTCTCTGACATCATTCACTCACCTGTCCTAAACACACATCGGCTGCTAGGTAGAGGGATGTGACTAGGTATTGAAAAGCACCCCCATGATTAAAGGGGTCCTCCAGTCTCATCAAGGAACATGAATTGAAACAAACACATAAAGTATAGAACCTATGAAGTTGTGGATGAGAAGTACCATTAACAAAAATGAATAGTGGGAGTTGGAAAGATGAAGCAGAGTGAAAACAGGATACTTAAGACGGGAAAGCCTCTATGAGTTATTCTGACAAAACAATATTTAGAGGGGAAATAGATAATCCTGACAGTGATAAAAATGGTGAACATAAAAAAGATGGACAAGGTGTATGTGTATGTGTGTGCGGTTTGAATGTGGTTGGGTTTGAGTCAATTTTTCCTTTTGTTCACATTCACTTTATCATTCAGGTGCCTACTTTTTTTTTTTATAAAAGTAAGTGAATGCAGAATTATAAAGTTTCTCACCTCTCAAAGTTTAATGTGACTTTGTTTTTAAAAAATAAATTTAAGACCATTGTCTCTTAGGATTTTATAAAAAAAAAACTTTTTTATTTTTGGTGTTCGAGCAAATCTTAGCATGGGTTTTGTGTCTATGCACTAGAAAAATCTTATGATCATAATGGTACTTGAAGCCTTATGTGTTTACGTGTGGAATTAGACAATGAAGTCATCAGGACTATCGTCTCTTACTTTTTTTTTTTTAAATTTATTTTTTTTCTCAAATCGTAATTCATTCACACAGGGGTTATAAACACAGAAAGGCAGGATGTGGGGAAGGGAATGACACTGGAGTGTGGGTGATCAGGAGGAAAACAGATATCAACAGAACCAGGTATCGGCTGGGTAAAGGTTCAGGGGATAAGTCACTATGACTCTGCCTATGACTCTCTTGTCCTTATCTAAGTTGGTATTGTCTGCCCAGGCTACCTATTTACAAGGTCTATGACTACTCAGGCTTGTAAATTTCCACAAAAGCTGCCTGCTTACATTAGCTTATAGCCATCTGTTTCAATGTTTTTCCACTGAGACCCAAGACTTGGTGTTAGTATACATGTATGGCAGGCCTATTGCTGATTTTAGGCCTATGGCTGATTTTAGGCCTAAAGTGTGTAAGCAGGACTGCCCCTGACATCTCCTCCCTTCTCTAAGTATAGAAGGGCTGTGGCAATTCTAAACTTGTGAAGGCGGGGATAGAGGCCTGACCTCCAGTATTTGAAGGGGACCTTGTAATGGCTCCAGTCCCCCTGTCGTTGTCCAGTGAGGCATGAGGGCCATACCCGTCCCGATGTCTTCTTCCTGGAGAGGGGATACTTTTGACATCAACCCCTATGCAGTCAGGCTTGTCCCTCAGGGAACCCAGATAGATATTTTTATCTTTTATTTATATTCCCTTGCAGTGCTTAGCCTCGCAGCCTAAGCAAGAATTCAGATCGCCTGACAGAGGAGGTTCTGGGTGGCCCCTCTCTGTTTGGTCTAGGGGCAGAAGTCCCCCCTTTTAGGTTGGGTGGAGATGGGTTTTGGAAACACCCTGTATAAAATAACAACCTCATCTTGGGTCTCGTGGTCCTTCTCTTACTTTTAAAGCACGCTGTTATCTTGCTTCCTGGCTTATCATAGAGAATAAGTGGTTAAACTAATAGTGAAGCCGTCAAGTATGTTAGCGTCTAAAACGATGTCATTTCTTCTTGCAGCCACCAATGAACATACACTCCATTGTAGTGCAAGTCCAGTGTGTCAACAAGAAGGTGGGCACAGTCATCTATCATGAAGTACGTATTGTGGTGCGGGATCGGAATGACAACTCACCCACGTTCAAGCACGAAAGCTACTATGCCACTGTGAATGAGGTCTGTGCCCTTGTGCTGATCTGTGTGTTTATCTTATATTATAAAGCTGTGTAGTTCCATTCTCATAATGACTAATGTGACTAGAAGTCAAAGAATGTAAAACTGACAACTAATAGTTTTAAAAAAATGCATCCTGGTAACTCATAATAGCATTACAGAAATTCAAGTTGCTATATAAAAATTCAAATGACTATTTTTTAATATAAAATATGTTGAGAGAATTCAAATCATGCGACTGGCATTTATGTTTATCGAGAAGAGTTGGGCAAAATGTCTTCGGATTTATGAACTGATTTCAGTAGATATTGGAAGACATTATTTTTGTGAGATATTACTTATAGTTATTGACTAATGTTATATATTTTCAAGGCATTCTCATTCCATAGCCCAAAGAGCTTGCTCTGGCTTCTAAATCCACACTCATGGTGATTCTTCTGCCTGATCTTCTCTCGCGTCAAATTACAAGAATGAGACAAGTACTAGCCTGTTAAGTTTTAAAATTCAATTCTATGATATCCAGAAACTTCAAACAGAAACCAAACCATATTCCTTTTCTTTTACTTTATTACTAATTCTTATGTGAAATTCATGTTGAAGTTTTGAAAATATCTAAAAAGTGATATTATTTCTTTCGTTGAAAATTCTTTTTTATTGTCTTTTTTTCCCTCTTCAACCAATGCTCCTCTGATGTTTTCTAATGTTTCTTCTATTAGTTTGTCGATAGACACTAAGCCAGAACACATTTGCAAAGTAACAATAATATCACTTTCAAGGTACAATATAAACACATAGAATATTAAGTTGCTATAAAAAAATACACTCAATGTATGAGACTATTTATTCCTCCATTTTTTTCTCTTTAAAATGAAAACATTTTTAAGGAAATGCAAACATTTACAAGGAACCCATCAGTATGTTTTGAATATAAACATAAAATTTATGCTTTCAGTGCAGTAATCTCTAAAATCAATCAAGATGTTTTGTTTGCCAAAAACTTCCATTGGGTAAAATTACATTACATTTGGTAAAATTAAATTATAGAGTGTGGATTTTCTGAGATAATACCACTGTAAAATATTGGAAGATTAAAAGTGCAGCTTGTCAGTCAGTCGCTCTTTCTGTCTCTGAGTTCTTCCACTGGACTCTGCGAGTAAGCAAAGATGCTGACTAGTTCCCAGGCCTCTGGCTTGAAGTTTATTTAAAATGTTTTCTTTTTCAATATCCGAAGTACAACATTTGAACTAGGATTCAAATGTTCGATTGCGAACTTGATTGATAGAAACTGATAGGCAAATTATCTTAGGGAAAGATCTAGCTTAGGCAAAAATTGGTTTCTAATTCACATCACTTTTCTTCCTGCTCCACCTATAGTTCGTTTTTCTTACTGAAACATAAAACGCCCTTAATTTGATTTTTAAAGCATCCCATATTTCCTGATTACTTTTTTTCTCCGTTCCGACCCGATCCTTTTGCTGTCTTATTGAAGAATAATCCTTCTCAGGTACCATTTCCTTCACGTCAGTCTGCTGTTCAACAGCTGCATCATTTCTCATTAGCATCAGAGAAGAGGCCAGCTCCTTGAGTGGATCTTCAAGGCCTGCCCAATCTCACCATTTGTCAATGCTCTGCTCATTCTGTGTCTCCACTAAAGTTACTGCACCTTGTTTAAGTTGATTTTCCTGGTGTCCCACAGGCATCCAGTGGGCTTGTTTTCTGTCCTAGGGGCTCTTCTTCATTGTTGTCTAAAGTTTAGCTCAGAACTTACTCTCCCATTGTGTTGAAGAGCCCAGTGTCCTCTATAATACTGTTCAGTGCTCTGTGTGTGACAGACAGCTGAGACAAGCTTGACCCACTGACTCCGTATTTGGTTGTAGAGAGTATGTACTTCATGGTCACATCCATTGGTCTTGATTTTCCACATGCTAACTCTGATTCATATTTGTGTTCTTAAAAAGGAAAGGTTTGACTATACCTGCCAGTAATATCAAGAAAAACATCTGCTACTATCATCTTTAATTTATTTGGATAGTTCTGTGATGACAGTTCATGTTTTAATGACCCCAAATTACATATGTGAACATATATGAGTGTTTATGTCTATATATGTGAGTATGTACATGTGTGTGATTGTGTTTGTGAGTGCATCTTCAAGGCTTACCCAATCTCACCATTTGTCAATTCTCTGCTCATTCCATGTCTCCACTAAAGGTGTCACATATTATACATATCTACAAACAAACATGTATGTGTGTATGTATATATGTATCTACTTGTATGTGTACCTATGTACACAAAATGCCATTTACAATATTGCCTATGAAATTAAAAGAATTTCTTTAACTCTGCCCAAGAGTAGAAGATCCACGATATTTTTCTTGCTATTTTTTCTCATTTAGTACAAGGTGGATATACTTAAAATCTACACTTTAAAAGTCATTCAGGTTTAATAAATTGTTGGTGTGATATTACTTGACACTGCAATAAAATGCAAGACAGGTATAAAGTCACAATCACAGATTTATAAAGAAAGCTTTCCGTCATCGGTCCCTGCTTAGTTCTTTGTTTCCCTCAGGGTGAGAAGACTGAGGCTTGAACAGTATCTAAAGTGGCAGAAAATGGCTCAGAAATAGAGTTTAACCTTAACCCAAAAGCTTTACTTCTTTTTTTCCTTCACTGGTAGGCTGGCATTAGCATGTTATTGTGTGTCTGAACTAGAAATAAGCATCAAGGCTTATATTTATGGTATTATTAAACATCATGATCACAATAAGCACACTAATAAATAGGTTGTATTCTAGGAGCTAATATTCTTTGGAAGCATATTTTTCTAGTAATATGTCAAAAATTCACCAAAACAGTGCTAGAACTTTTATTTAAACTCCAAGTGATGACTATGACAAAGGTTATAATTTCTTACTTGGAAAGTAAAATATAAGATAGTATGAGGATTTTTATCTCCTTGGGTAACAGTTCATCTCAACTAGTTTTAGACAATTGTACAATTAGTTAATTATATTGGCTGGTCTCAAAAGTAAATTGGAGAGTAAAATCACAGTTCATTCATAAGCTCGTTTAGAAGATAAATCGTTAACAACAATAATGTCTTTAAAATACATGTATCCCATAGCTTAATATCTTTACATGCCTTCTACCTCCCAAAATATATTTGCATATATTCCACCCCCAAAATTCCTTTTGGAATAACAAACAGCGAACAAGTAATTAGATGAAAATGCATGCAACATTTTGGTAATTTATTAAAGAAAAGATAAGAATCACCCAACACTAAGATGTATGCTGCAATCAAGTTTATAAGAGCCAGAGGAACAGCGTGTCTGCTGTGAGATTGCATATCTTAGAGATGTTAGGGAATCTATACCCATGAAATCTTAACGGTAAGGATATCTCAACTATACCTAACCAGAGATAGTATCAACTGACATGCTAACACAGAAAGAGAAAGCTCGTTGGAACCAAATCTCAACAAAGAACTACAGGCAACTAAGGAATGCTACAAGTGAAAGAGAACATTCTTCTCCATGCATGAGACCCTGCTTGGTTATCTAACACCAGGTGGTCATCTCTGAAATCATATACATACAGTTGACACTATATGGACTGACCAGGTTATATTTACATATTTAGCATATAACAATAAGTAAAGAAAAAGAGACCAGAAGCCATGAATTTGAGAGATAGTCGAGGACAGAAGACTTAATCAGAAAGGTTGGAGAAAGGGAAAAGAAGAAGAAAAAACAATGTGCGTGTGTGTGTGTGTCTGTCTGTCTGTCAATACATATATATCAGAAAAAGAAAAAAAAACAGCAAAACAAAAACAACAAAAATCACCAGAAATATTCTAAAATCAACCCAAGATTTGTTAGATAACACAATGAAGAACTGGTACTTAAGTCCTTGAAATCCAGAGCTATAAGGATGATAAACCAATGTAGCCATGTAATATTCCTAATTATGTGGAATAGATTAGATGGCCCCCAAAAGAACAGTCCTCACACTTTTATGCAAACTACTGTAGCAGGGGAATAAAAACCTGTGACTCGTAAATAATAACAATACACGATTCACACTCGATGAGCAGAAAGTCTCTCTTATACCTGCCAACAGGAGAGACTGAACTTACAACTATTTTTATTACAAGACAGGAGTTTAGATAATATAAGTTCCATGCTCAAGCTAAAAGCAGACCTCTCTGTCTAACATACTGACACCCGAAACAACAACTTATCCTACAGGGAAACTCTGAAAACAAATTCAGCTGTAGGAATGTTATAAAGAATGCGCACATAAAGATAACATCGTTTTTCTCTGCATCCCAGTAGCCACTGCCCACAAAGTGTTGTCATGCTAACATTGTGATCAAAACCATGGCACGAATAGCTAATGTGTGGGGCCTACAAAACACGTATTTGTAGAAATGAAAATAAAATTTCTCTTCTCACTCATAAGTATCTAATTATTTTTCCTGTACAACTGAAAGACAACACATAAAAATGCAAGGGGGTTGTATTCCCCCATCTAAGTAGTTTAATGCCCACTTCAGGATGTTTCTATGGTGTTGTCTTAGCATCCTTGCTATCCTGTGCATTGTGTGCATCTTTAGGGATGGTGATGAACTACCTTTATGTCCAGCAATACCAATACAAGAATCTCCTGTTCCTAATGAGACATGCTAGTAAATAAAAATAAGTAAATGAATATTAATATGTGTGAATAAATCTAAATATAAACTGAATAAAACATTTACTTTTATGAATATGTATACACACACACACACACACACACACATATATATATATATATATATATTTCCATTTCCTAGAGAATATATATGAAATAAATAAAGAAATACTATAGCTATAAACCTATCAAACAAGTACTGACAAGAATTGGAACCTTTATTGTCTAGAGTGTAAATAAAATAACAAATCATGTATATTTTTATATAACTTATTATTTATATTATTTAAACAAATAATCATTCTTAGACAAGAAAAAGAACGAAACGAAATAGCATATCAAACTATACACACTTTACAAGTATGTAAATTTAAACCAATATGTAAAAATAATTACATTAAAATAAGTAGACAAGATGAACAAATTGAAAGACATAATTTCAGACGATATTTAAATATTAAGCCAAACAGAGGTAGTTGAAAGGAAATAGAATAAAAGTATGGATTATAAAATCTTGAATTTAAAAGGATGGAAGAAGACAAGACACGCCATATAAATAGACATTATGCACTGCAGAGATGGCTCATTGGTTAAGAGCACTGGCTGCTCTTCTGGAGGACTCCAGTTAGATTCTCAGCACCTATGTAACAGTTCCAGATATAACTCCAGTTCTTAAAGTAATGATACCCTTTTCTGGCCTCTGTAGGCATAGGAAATACATGGTGCACAGATACACATGCAGCTAAATACCCATATATGGAAACACTCAAAAAAAATAAATAACATTTTAATAGTACCATACAAAAGTCTATTATAAATGTCCTAATGTAAGGCAAAATGGTCTTTATAGAGAATTGTAAATGACTATTCAAAATATTTACACTGATAAATATTTGAATGTTACAAATTGATATGTACAAATAAAACCAAAATTTATATTTATATACATATATATAAATATAGACTCATGATAAAGTTGGCAGAATAAAATCAGATACGTAAAAATATGTCATCATAGATAGTAATTAAAACTCTGAGGCAGCTGAAAAGAAAGACTCTCCCAAAAGACTCAGATCCTGATATGGCACAAGGAACCTTGCAGGCATGATTTATTATATTAAACTCAATTGGAGAGACTGTCCTGGTTACTCTGGGGCCCAGTCTAACCAACATGTGCCCTTAAAAGATATTGCTCTCCCAAACTGGTCATTGGGTCACAACCTCTCAATATATTAAAAGATAAAATCTTACAATGTACTTTCTCCAATGAAATAAAACCGGTGACTGAAAATAGAACTTTGGAAAATAGAAAATACATAGACGTTTAAAGAAGGGCTCTTTCTCTCCCTCGTGTTCCTGGGATGAATCATCATTCAAGGATTTTGAATTAAGCCATTTCACGAGGGAGAGGAGAAATCCCTACATGTTTATATAGACAGATCCCTAAGGATCCCCAACCTCTACTGAGTGAGCAGCAGTTAATCAGAGAATCAACTTGTGTGCATGAAGCTGGCAAAGGCTTGGATGTAGTCACCCCCAAAGAATGAGAAGACTAGAAGGAAAACAGAAAACAGATACCTCCAAATGTCAGTAAAGGCTGTGACATGCTAAGAAGAGCAAGCGTAGACAGGTATGGTTACATCAAAGAAAGAGCATCCACAAAGAAAGAGTGAAGTATGTTCAGCAGAGAGGATAGAGAAGGTATTTGAAAACTATGTGACACAGTGGAGATCCAGGACTAAGATGAAACATGATCTCTCACCCGTAACTAAAAAGCTTTCTACAATTGAGACTCACTTACCAAGGAAAAGAATGCATTTTCTCTGATGGAGTCTCATTAGGTAAATTAATCACACATAAGAGTAGGCTCCATGCCCAACAAGAGATGTCCAACAACATATTGGTATTTTTATACGCTTTTTTTTTTGTCTCATATTGTCTTGTAAAAAAATTTGGGAATTTTTTCTTACTTGCCTTTTGTTTATATATTATGGTTTCCAGACTTGTGTTTTATGTTTTCCAAACTGTTTTTATGGGTTTTGGTTTTGTGTCTGTATGTTTCTTGTATGTTTTCCCCATTGTTTTTTTTTTTAGTCTTTGTTTTTGTTTTTGTTTTTGTTTTTGCTTGCTTTTGTTTTTGTTCTTGGTTTTTGAGACAGGGTTTCCTCTGTGTAGTCCTGGCTGTCCTGGAACTCACTCTGTAGACCAGGCTGGCCTCGAACTCAGAAATCCTCCTGCCTCTGCCTCCCAAGTGCTGAGATTAAAGGCATTCCCCATTGTTTTTGTTTTTAATTTTGTTTGCTTGCTTTCTAAAAAGGGAAAGAAAGAAAGGGTGTGGAGTTTAATAGTAGAGGGGTAGGGATGAGTTGAAGTAGGAGTAACTGGTCAGAATATAGTGTATAGAAAATAATTTTAAATATAAAGAGAGGGGGAAACACTTAACAAGAAATTAAATTACAAAATCTAAGAGGGGCTCAGAAAATGTAATGCCAAATCATAATGACAACAATAGAGTCCAGAGATGCGGGGAAAGTATCAACAGATATTTCCCCAAAAAATATAAAGATGACCAATAAGGAAAAGACAAATGTTTAGTATCACTCACTTTCAGTAACATATCAAAATCACAAGATACTATATCTGTTAATTATAATGGCTGTTTTCAAAAGGAGGAGAAATTGCATGGTGATCAAGAGGTGGGGAGGGGGCATGTGTATTGGAGGGAATGAAAATTAGCAAATCCATCATAGAACTCCGTAATGAAAAAACCCAAAACAAGTACAAAAAAAAAAAAGAGAATGATGGTAGAATTCATCTGTTCAAAACTGAGTTTGTACCGCACAGAAATGCAATCAGTGGATCAAAGAGATACCTAGCCTCCAGTGTTTACTCTGACAAACCCATTATACTATGAAATCAATGGATGTATTGTCCATGCTTTAGTGGAAAAACAATAAATGGTTTCCATACAAAACCAGCAATATCCAGTCATAAGTTTGAAACCACGTAACTTATAATGAGATAGACAGTTCAGGAGGTAATTGAGTGAAATAAGCCAGGCATAGGAAAAGACATACATCAAACCCCTCCTCATGAACAGAAGATGAAAACGTGGTATCCATGAAACTGGAAAATGGAAATCTCATTATTAGATCTAGAAAGATGGAGGAAGGAGGGAAGGATCTGATGTAACCAGTACACAGGAGAGATGTACCCTATTGGCCAACACCATAAAGCAACAGAAGTTCATAATAATTTATTAATAAAATAGTAGGAGAGAAGACCTCGAAGTTTCCTATCACAAAGATGCACCAAGCTGTTAAAGAGGCAGTGGGTCTAATTTTTCCATAGACTGAGAATTAACATTATATGCGCACACATATATGCACATACATATGCATATACATGTCATATATATCATGTATATCATATCATATATCATATATATAGAGGTAGGACAAGAAATGTTTGCCTGCCTGGGATCAACAAAAGGAAGAGGACGAAGACAGGAGGAAAATAAGAAGAGAGATTATGGTGAAATAGAAGCCCAGAGTCACCCTTGCTTGCTGTAGAGTTTGGCATAACAGAGGCTCTAGTGGAGACACACTGGGATTGCTGAGAAGAAGCCTGAGGAGGGAATACCAAGCAATCCTATTCCTCAGTCCTAAGGGGCAAAATCAACCAACTGATGGAGGCCAGGCTAGATGAACTTGGGAGTATATTCTCTCCTAGAATCTTTGGAGAAAAACCTCAGATTTCACATTGCCTGATTTTCAGCTTTTTGTAAACTGCATCCTAGCTAACATAACTGTATAAAACAAAACAGGCTTTGTTTAAGACACTAAATTTGTTTTATTTTGTTAGAGAAAATATGGAAATGAGTATGCAAATCTCTCTGTAATGGATTAAAAAGATGGGAAATGAAGTATAAAGAAATAGAATATTTAAGCAAACTTAGCAAAAATATTCTACTAGATTCATAAAAGTATTTTATTTAGGAAGCACCAGACTCATAGTTTTTAAGGGTATAAAATATGACAAGAATTTGCCAATTGCTGGTATCTATAGATCTATAAACATATCCCAAATGACTGAAATTGTACAAAACACATGATAAACACCTTACATTTGAGCTTAAAATCAATGAAACACAGATGACAAATTTCCCCATATATTCAGAAAATAACATAGAAGGCCCAATTCACACTAAATGTTGCAGACTCTTCAGGAAATGAACATATCTACCCAAGAATTATTAGTAAAATAAATCTACCAAGTGTGTTGAATAGAAGTTCGGTGTTTTAAAAATATTTTTGTTACCCAACAACAAATGGATAATGAACTTTTGAAATGTGATATATCCGTAAGCATCACTCCATGGCCTTGGAACGACTATTCTAAGTATATAGAAGTTTGTTAAGAAGCTTAGATTTTGTCTGAGCAAGTGTTTGATTTGATCCATTAAGTCGACTGCAGGATGTCGTTATTTGGGAGTCCATTAATATAATGTGACTTTGTTTTAAACAGTGAGCAACTGACTATAAGAGAGCACTTACAAAAATGGAGTTTTAGCTGCATTTATTTTTAATTAGATTTTGCTTTGAATTTAAAGGTAAGTACAATTGCAATTTTCACCAAGGTTAGGGAATCACCGCAGTGTTAATACATCCTTGACCTTAAGTGTATTGGACCAAATGCTTTTGGAGACCTTGTGTCTATAATACTAATTAGGTAGATAGGTTCCCTATGAATCAACAGTTCTGTTTGTTTGTACTTACCTAAAATAAATCAATAATGTATCCACCAAATGTTTGTATAGCAAGTTCAGTATAGATTTTATATACGAGCTACAATTGAATCCAATCCGGGTATTCAATGATGATAAGGTTGCTTACAATTTTCATTTTCAAATATTGTTTTATTCTAGTCTCTCTGCTTCAAATGCTTCATGTAAACTTGGAAATTATGCTCTCAGAGTACATCATCGGATTAAAGGAATACACACAATGAATTGAAACCAGAAGTTAAGGAAAACACAGATCTTTAGCATATCGCCTTGCGTGATTTCTAACCAATAAGTGCAAAATAGGAAAGGCTCTTCTTGGTAGTATTTGAAAGGAAGTTCATGCATGGCAACAGTTCAAGGAAACAAATATGCTACAAAATTATTAACAGCCATGACAAAACAACAAACATGCTTTCATACTGGACCATCAGCAGGCATAGTGTGATTGTGGGAACTGGTTTGCATGTATTCATTTCAGAGCTTTTTGTATCATCGGAGAAGGTTTACATACTTCTCACATCCTAGAAAGTCCGAGGTCACGTTGATGAAGCAATGGTAATGTTACTCCCTTTTGACCAAATGTCTGCCTCCTCTGTGGAAATTTTCCACACATGCACTGCGAAACTTGATACGAAGAACCCGAGGAGGTTCACCATCAATTTAAAAATGTGTGTTTGATCAGTTTCGATGGTTTTCCGTTCTCAATAACATAAAACATTAAAGGCTTCTTTATTACTCTAGATCAAAAATGCCAGTTACAATTTAAGGGAGCTGATATGAGATACTGAAATAACCTTGTTTTTGGAATAAAGAAAAATAGGTTGCAAATATTGACATCACAAATATAGCACCAACTATGACTTAGCTAACACCTTAAGAGACTGTCAGAACAATTTTTTAATATTACTTCATAATATTTTAATACTAGAACTGCTGTAGAGGACTTATTTTAGTAGCCTCACCTCTTTTGATATGGAGTGGATTAATAGCAGTTTGTGTTAGCATGATAATGCTGCTAATTGCTGACATTGACGTGTTCTGGTGGCAAATAAATTTTATTTATTTCCTGTGAAATATCCCATTTAAAACTTCTGTGCACTTCCACATAATCTCCAACTTTGTCTCCTCATTGGTGCCTAGGAAGATGTAGAAATCCTGTATGTGTCATCAAGTTTTCCAGGATATCTCTGCTAACTAGTGACAAATGAAAGCCAGAAGCCAAATAGCGATGCCTTAAAATATGGAGCTTTACCACAATACTGTATAAACACACGAGGCAAAAAAAAAAAAAAAAAAAAAAACAAGGCTTCAGAAAATATCAACACCAAATATAAATGCATGCTGCCTGTACCTTCTACTTTGCTTCAAGTACTTTGCTTCAAGTCATGTTTTCTCAAAGTGTAAGAACTGAAAAATGTCATCATTTCTATCAGTTGTTACATTTATATCAATGTCACATTCATATCAATGTCACAATTAATGAGAGAATCACCTTCTATCTAAATTACTATAAGGAAAGAGATGTTGAAATACTTAGGATGTGGGCTCCAGTTTCAGGGTGAATGCTTCCTGTCTATAGACATAGGATGAAGGTTACTTTCTAAGAGATGTGCAAATCCTTTCACTGGAAAAGTGAATAGAACATTTTAAAGTGGTTACTGTTAATTAGAGGAAGCTGAGAGCTAACAGTGAATCCCACTAATAACGATTAGGGGGTGATCCAGCAAGCCCCTCCTATGTGCCGGAATCTTCACCTTCACCCCACATACTTCCATAACTGCGATTATCCAAGTTAAACATGTAGAAATATATCAATGTGAAATTATTAATATTTTACTTTATTACTACCGTATTCATTTTTTGATATCTCTAGATCTTCAGACTTGTAATTATACTCCTAAGGATTCTGTTTTATTTTAAACCAAAGAAAACTGGCGAGCACAGCATAGTGGTCAAACAGGATGAAAACTTGTTCAAACCTGTTTAACACCAAGACAAATATAATTGAAACCACTGTGTTTCCAGTTATTAGAGTAGATTATACAATGGAGGTCACACAGAGTTAAATGTGGTTGTTTATAAGAACAAGTTTAGCAGATACAACAGTTTTGTGGGTTGCCCTGGTGCTGTTTGTATTTTGATGTTTATTCTGCTTCTTCCAGAAGGGCTGCCCCAGAGAAGGAGTAGAACGTGTACTCAGGTGAATCTTCTTCCCATTCTAACTGGTCAAATAAAGGGTAGGACCTATGACTGGGCAGTGGAAGGGAAAAATGGAACTGAAGGTCTCAGAGGAGAGAGGAAGGAAAAGGAAAGAGAGGGAGGAGGAGGAGGAAGAAGTAGAAGCCAATGTGGAGCAGAACCATGTGACCAGTAAAGTAGTAAAGGATCTCATAGCTGGGAAATAAAATAAGACGGTGATAGATTTGCCCAATCTAGGCATATACTTATAAATATAATAACTGGGTTGTTTTTAATACAGGCTTATTGGAGTTTGAAAAGACTGCAACACAACAGTTATTATGTGTAATTATATGCTTTATAATTTTAATAGCCTTTCCTCTAGAAAGCCATGATCTCTCCATAGTAATGAAATGTCCATCAAGGAGAGCACTGTGTGGCTAGTTCTTGGAATTTGATAGAGGATTCTTCATCCTTGAACCAGAAGATGTAGTCGTTCAACTGGATGTTGTGTTTAGCCTTACGTGCAGCTCTGCTTATTCCTCTTGGTATGGCTAGGCACGTCCTCCGATATGGGCTCTTATATCAGTGTTTGTTTAATATTGTGTCTTTTTCTTTCATATCCCTGTTTTGTCTTTTTAAATTATTGTTATTATAATTACAATTCTCCCCTTTCATTCTCCCTTCCAAAGCCTACCATATACGCCCCACCCCCCGCTCTCTTTCAAATTCCTGGCTCTTTTACTCATTAAATTGCTATCGAATACAAATAATATTCTTTTTTAGAGGTGTTCAAAAGTATCTTTGAACTGCTTTTTTTAAAGATTGTACCTCCTCCCCCTTAAAAATATTTAATATTTTGGCTTCTCCAAGCCCCATTGAATGTGTAAGAACTGTGTTGGACCACAAAGTGTTTCTAACACGCAGACAGCAAGAGGTGGCATCGGGACACCATTGCCATGCGCCAAGTTAACACTGGAGATGCACACAAACGGACCACAAAAATAATTGAGAAAAATTCTCTCACAGTGCTTTACATAAATTTACTCTTTGTGGTGGGTCATATTCATAGCCATTTCAGCTATAGTTAGACTTCGAAATAATAGTGAAAATGATTAAATGATTCTATCTACCTGCAGGAGGAAGCAGCTACTGAATGTCACTCAGGTTAAGCCACACATACAAACAAAATCTGGAAACATTTCTTTTCTTTCTAGTTCTCTCTCTCTCTCTCTCTCTCTCTCTCTCTCTCTCTCTCTTTCTCTCTCTTTCTCTCTTTCGCTCTCCCTCTCCCTCTTGCTCTCCCTCTCCCTCTCCCTCTCCCTCCTCCCACCCCTCTCTCCCCTCTCTCCTTCCCTTATCCCCTCCCCCTCCCCTCCCCCTCCCCTCCCCCTCTCCCTTCTTCCCTCCCCCTCCTCCCTCCCCCTCTCCCCTCCCCCTCTCCCTTCTCCCCACCTCTTCCTCCCTTCTCCCCTCCCCCTCTCCCTTCTCCCCACCCCTTCCTCCCTTCTCCCCTCTCCCCTCTCCCTTCTCTCCTCCCCCTCCTCCTTCCCCCACCCCTTTCCCTTCTCCCCTCCCCCTCCTCCCTCCACTTCTCCCCTCTCTCTTCCCCATCTCCCCTCCCCCTCTCCCCTCCTCCTCTCCCCTCTCCCCGTCTTCCCTCCCCCTCCCTTACTTTCAGAGACAGCTTGTTTGGTTTAATGATAAAGAGTTATGGTTCTAGTGTATATGAAATTTATAAAATTAAACTAACACAAAACAATGTTGTTTAGGGAAGTATAAATGTAATTAGTTATTTCATTACATCACAAATGTTTCCCCCCTACAGGTCCCCCCTCCCAGATTTCTTCACCCTATCCCCCTTCCCTTTCATCTCTGAGAGTGTGCCCCCAGGTATCCCCCTTCCCTGGGGCATCAAGTCTCTCCCACTGAAGCTAGACAGGGCACTTACATATGTCCCAGGAGCATAGGACCAGCTCATGCATGCTCTTTGGTTGATGGCTTAGTCTCTGGGAGCTCCCAGGGTTTGAGGTTAGTTAATACTGTTGGCTTTCTTACGGGGTTGCCATTCCCTTCAGCTTCTAGGGAAGTATAATTTTCTAATAATATGGTATTATCTTAGTCTTTGTTCTGATGAAAACATTATGGAAATGCTTCATTGTCGTACTTTTATAAGAACAATTTTTGCATAAATGTGATTTTTCAGAAGTTCTAAACTCTGTATGCTTCCCTATCCAGTATCAGTAACTTCTTAAATCTGTATGGTTCACTCTTCCAAATTAACAAAATCAGAAATGAAAAGAGGGACATAACAGCAAATACCTTGGAAACACGGAGAATCCTAAGGACCTACTTTAAAAGTCTGCACTCCATAAAATTAGAAAAGATAAAAGAAATGGATAATTTTCTTAATAGGTTCCACTTATCAAAGTTAAACCAAGATCAAATAAAAAAATTTGAATAGATCTCTAACCCGTAAAAAAAGAATTAAAAAATGGACCCACTATTATTAACTTGAAACTAATTATTTATGTATCCTTAGTTTTCTTAAACCCAGCATCCTCAGTATCCCCATTGATGAATCTTATCACTTTTAATTGCTTTGTTTCTTCTTTCATAGACTATGGGACCCTTTTACTTCTTTTTGATGCTCTTGAGGAAGATTGGTCAGACAACCATCTCCTCCAATAGATAAAAGGTGATATGGATGTTTACAAAATAGAAAATACATAGCAATCAATATTTATCATATATATATACACATACATTTATTCTGTAGCTGATTATAGCGCATGGTAATGTCTATCATTTATAAGCATTTGTCAGATGTTTCATAAATATATATATATATATGTATATATATATATATATATATATATATATATA
>NW_021604682.1:3454890-3481879 GCF_004785775.1 Grammomys surdaster | reverse complement strand
TTTTTTTTTTTTTTGCTTGTGTTTCTGATGTACTAATCTAACTTTCCTTAGATTAACCCAGTACATGAGATAAGGAACCTAAACTATGCCATATGAAACTGGTACGCTCATGAGCTCCAGGCAAAGATAGCTCCCAATCCAGGGATCCGGAGATATGTCTGTGGGTGCAGAGATGAAAGAGGCAAAGAGAGGGATGGAAGAGGAAAGGAGTGTCTCTCACCAGTCGACTATGGCTCAAAGGCCACTGACCTTGAACTTGGTGTATGTGGAGATGGTCACAGACAGTGGCAACATGGATGAGTGCGGGTCCCACAGCACACAGGAAAAGCTTTCCACAACGGCAGGCCCCAATGACACAAAGAAGTCCGTGGGTTTCCAAAGCTTTATTGTTCATGGTGTGTGATAGATGGTCTAGATGTGCAAACCCCTACCCCATGTGAAACTCAGGGCAGATCTGAGTTAAATAGGGAGGGAGAAAGGGGAGAGGGTCTGAGGAAGAATGCTTAATTGGCTATGCCCTCTGGCCTTCAGGTATCTCATTAGTATGTAAATCTTTCTAGGGCTAAGGCCTGTAGTCATGCCCTCTACCTGTGCTCTTTGGGAGGGGCTGCATTGTCCTATAAGACTGAAAGGTGCAGGTTAATGAAGTTCCACACCATGTGTTAGGAGGCTGGATTCTGGGAGCAAGGCAGAATAAATGCCCATCCCTTGCAGGGTCTCCAGGCTACTTCCAGCCAGCACTTCTACCAAAAACCATGACTCCCTTCACAGCCCTACCGAAGAGGATGGAGAACAATGGGAAAGGAGAAATAGGCTGAGCAGGCAGAGCACACTCAGGAACAAGGAGGGTTCAGGGGGTCCATGTCTGGAACTGGGCTTCTGAGTTTGCAGATCATGGTGAGATAAAGGAGCAGGGATGTCAGAGGGGAGAAGAGACTTACCTAGCAAATGATCCTCAAATGAGGAGGGTCTGGAATTAGGCTCCTGTATTCATAGATGGTGGTGGACTGGGGGAGGACCAGAAGAGGGAAGAAGCTTCTTACACAAGAAAGGTGACTGATTTATGCATTCAGAGGGTTGTGCCACCCCACACTTTGCTGCTTTATACTTGCTCTCATGCTACATGCAATTGTCTTTACAGTTCACTGACTGTGACATTTTTTTTTCATATTTTTTGATGTTTTGTTGATGGTTTTGTTGTTTAAAATGACCATTAAGTGTTGTGATCACATGCCTCCCAGTGTCCCCAAGCAAAATAAGACAGAACGGGGTTCATAGATAAAATGTGGATGTCACATCCGCTTCATCCAGGCATGGCTTGTGTTGCTGCCCTGTTAGCGAATCAAAGCTCCACATTAAATTTCTTTGTAGAGAAGCACATAAGAAAGATTTTTATATTGGCTAGCTGAGAGAAAACGTGTAAGCAGAGGCTTACAGCCTGCTCCTATATTCCTTGGGGGCTTCAAAGTTGTCATTCATTAATTCAGCATTCATGGAAATTTTATGCAACCTAAGAACCACATATAGAAATAACAACTGTACGAACATATAAATCAAACAGCGAACACAATTATTCTCTGGGGAAAATCAAGGGAGATTAGTGAAGGCAAATATTCTCTTTGAGACTCTTGTTAAAAATCAATTTAGGTGGGCAGGAGATGTGTGTCATGCGATGGCAGCACAATAAACAGAATAAGTAATATTGTATTTATTCTTACTGCTTCTTACTGTTCATTAAATAAACCAGTGGCTTAATGTATTAGTCAGGGGTCTCTAGAGTCACAGAACTTGTGGTATGTCTTTCTATATTGAGGGAATTTATTGTGATGGCTTACAGGTTGTACTCTAACTAACTCAATAATGGTCAGCTGTGAATGGGAAGCCCAAGAATACTCAGGGGAGCAAATATGGAGACAAAGTGTGGAACATAAACTGAAAGAGGGGCCATCTGGAGACTGCCCCAACTGGGTATCCGTCCCATGTGTAGTCTCCAAAGGTTGACTCTGTTGTGGATGCCAGGAAGTGCATGCTGACCGGAGCCTAATATAGTTGTCTCCTTAGAGGCTCTGCCAGAGCCTGATATATACGGAGGCGGATGCTCACAGCTAACCATTGAATTGATCAAGTAGTTCCCAATGGAAGAGTGAGAGAGAAGACTGAAGGAGCTGAAGGGGTTTGCGGCCCCATGTGGAGAGCAACAATACCAACCAACCAGAGTTCCCAGGATCTAAACCACCAGCCTGGGAGCACATAGGGAGGGACCCATGGCTCCAGCTGTATATGTAGGGGAAAGTGGCCTTGTCAGGCATAGGTGGGAGAGGAGGTCCTTGGTCCCATGAAGGCTGGAATGCTCCAGTGTGGGGGAATTCAAGGGTGGGGAGATGGGAGTGGGTGGGTGGGTAGGGGCACACTCTCATAGAAGCAGGAGGATGGGAGATGGGATAGGGGTATCAGGGGCAGGGGGAAATGGGGAAAGGGGATAACATCTGAAATGTAAATAAATAAAGTTTCCAAGAAAAGGAAAAAAAAAAAAGAAAATCTAGACAGAAATCTGTTAAATAGTAATAATAATAATAATAGAAATAAATGATAATTATTTTTCTTTCCTTGTACATACCCATAGTCACCTTCTTTCACATTCAAAAAATAAATAATTTTCTGTATTAATGGAAAAAAAAGAATCTAGCAGTTTTCAGTCCTACAAGGCTAGCTGTTTCAGCTGGTTTTCTGTAGAAGTAGGTTCCAACAGATGTACTGGCAAGTAAGTGCAAGCAGTTGAAAAAGAATGAATCTTCCTTCTTCCAATGTCCTTATGAAGGTCTCCAGCCAAATGTGTGGCCCAGATTAAAGGTGTATACCACCACACCTGGATCTGAGACTTGCTTTGTCCCAGGCTGACCTTGAACTCAGAGATCTTGCCCCAGTCTCCTGGGATTAAAGACCTATAATACTTTGCCTGGGCCTAAGCTTATCATGGACACTATGCCTCAAGATCTTCATTCCAAGACCCAGGTCAGAAACTTGTGTCTTTCAGCCTCAAAATCTAGATCACAAGTGTGTCCTCTAATCCTGGACTGTAGTTCATTTCCGATATAGTCAAGTTGGCAACCAGGAATAGCCATTACACTTAACATTTTAGAAAAAAAATAACTTTACAAGTCAAAACAAAAATCTCTCATCACCTCAACCGTGGAGAAACAATAGCATTTTAATTAAATAAATAACGTATCTATTTAACTAACTTATACCTGTTGAGGCACACCTGCCTGGGGTTTACACACATGAACCTACAACATAGCATTTCAACCAGCCTAAACTTGCCTGTCTCTTGAGGCATTTATCATTTATGTATGCCAGAAACTTTTTCACTGTTGAATCTTTGTAAACTCTTCTACTATCTGGGCAGTGATTTTTTTCTATAGCTTTCGATTTTCAATTAATCTGTATAGTTTATGACCCTCTGGCTAACTGTGTAAATGATTTGTGGGGAAAAGTTATGAATGGCATAAATAAGTGGCACCCTCAGGCATCTGTCCAGGCTGGTCTTGTTGTATATAGGGCCCTTCAAAAACCAGATTGAAATGTGACATATTGCACTATGAAGAGATAGAGAACATTCTTATTTGTGTAGAAGTAGTCTTGCCCCCAAACTACTATTAGCACACAGGAAAGGACAGACTATACAAGAGCAGGGGATATTGAGGGTTACACACTCACAATATGCTGGAGCGTTTACAAAGTAGCAGCATTTGTGCCGCCTCAGAAAGGAAAGCTCACATGAGAACATGGTGCATGTGCACAGCCATGCATAAAAACATATAAGCACATTTCTAGTGCAGACGTATACCATGGATATATGCTTAAACACACACACACACATGCACATGCATATGCACACCACATACCTAGGCATGAAGGTCCAAAGATTCAAGCATATTTCTGGTGGGAACAAACACACATAAATTAAATTAAATATTTAAGTCTATTGATCTTACATTTGTCTTTTTCTTTTCATGTGTATTCATATAGCGTCCATGTAAACATGTGTGCCTCTCTCTCTCTCTCTTTCTTTGTGTGTGTGTGTGTGTGTGTGTGTGTGTATGCAAGGAAATGTACCTGTGAAGGCCTAAGACTGGAGTCTGCAACTTTCCTGGATTGTCTAATACCCTATTCTTTGAGGCAGACTCTCTCAATCAAACCCAGAGACCACCTAGACACTAGACTGTTTCTCTAGTCAGCTTGTTGAGATTCCCCTCTTCTGCTTTCTAGGACTAGAACTACTGGACTTTGAGTACCTGGAACCCAGTCCTTTTGCTTGAGTGGCAAGCCCGTTAATGGTCTAATCATCTCACTTGCCTTAAAGTCTACAGATTTTGTTTTTAAATTTTGCATCCTCCTACCTCATTCCTTTAGTGCAAATATTGCTCTTCTATCAGCATCAAGCACATTGGACTCTAATATGGGTCAGGCAGGTCTATCATCAGCAGATCATAAAGAACTGCACTACTGCACGTGTACACACACACACACACACACACACACACTTGCCTGCTAGCATACTGTAGTAGTACAAATGAGCAGGACCCACCTGCACTAAGACGTTTGGCGTAAACACACAGATATTGAACAGAGCAACGCTCACTCATCTGTACAAACGCTGAGCTGATCACACGGCTGTGTCCCAGCCTGTTCCTCCTTCACACTGTAAACATTCTGGAACCTGGAGATTAATTGAATTCTTACTGTAATTATAAAAAGAAACTGTAACACGAAGAGGAAAATATGACAAAATTGTCTACTTTACTACAGCGTGCAATGTAGTTTTTGAGGACTTAAATCCCCTTCTCACAGGATCTTGTGTACCGATAAGGAGATCATATCCCCCTTTCTCTATTGAGACAACAAAGCCATTGTTCCTCATCCTTCTCTTTTCTGAAATATAAACTAATAAAATTTCCTGTAGGGTGGTATTTCTGCTTGAAGTTTCTAAAACAAAGAGTCAGTATGACCCAGTATAATTTTTTGTGAATAGAAATCACAAAAAAATCATAAATAGCATTAATCTCTTGGGATACCTTTACAATTTCAAAACTAAATGAATGCCTTTGTCTTTCCAGTAGTTTAAGGCCAGTCTTTTGGGATTTTGTCACTGAATGTGTTGTTTTTAAGATAGCCAGGGAAATATAAAAGAAAGGTTTATGCTGAAGGAGTAGATTTAAACATCATGGCTATTTGTTAACTTATCGCTTGCATGCATTACCAACCTGGGTTCTGTGACTCTGAAATTATTTCATATTTTGAAACGAAACCCCAACCTCGATTTAAATTCTAGCCTGTGAATAACTTTATACATTAAAGTTGGGTTTTTTTTTTTTTTACCTAAGAAAACAGATGCATTTTTCTCCACAGGTGCTAAGAGGCTAATGGATGTAAAACGGTCCAAATGTGCTTTTCACTGAACGTTCTGTTTTCTTTACAAATCAAGGTCTTGAAGTTGTAAACTTCGGACATGAAAACAGATGCATCGTCTCTGTGGGTGCCGAAATGCTAATGGATGTAAAATGGCCCAAATGTGCCTTTTCAACGAATTTTCTGTTTCTCTATCAAATCGTGTTCTCGAAACTATAAACTTCAAGACATTTAAGGACTCTGGTGTGAGGACTGGATAGATTTCCCTATTTATTTTCAGGACTATGAGTCTGATTTGGGCAACTCACCTCTCTTCCTCCATTTAATGAAGAGATGGTTTTTGAACTGGAAAACTTATATGGATGATTAAAAAAAAACAAAAAACAAAAACAGTTTCTCCTTCATGTCTTTCCAGCTCACTCCGGTTGGCACCACAATATTCACGGGATTTTCAGGCGATAATGGAGCTACAGACATAGACGATGGCCCTAATGGACAGATAGAATACGTCATTCAGTACAACCCAGAAGATCCGGTATGTACTCACATTAGTAATTTTGTAATCATTATTTGCGTTACCTGATAGTTAATAAATTATCCCCAAAGTTGCATCATTTTAATACTTATGATTCATTTATAAAAGCTTAATTTGGAAGTAGACATGATGTTCCATTTGTTGTTTGATTGTTTTGCTGTTGTTTTTACTAAATTTCCCTTATACTGAACTCCAGAACCTTCTAAATAAGTCGTTCCCAACCATCCAAAATGCTGTGACTCTTTAATGTACTTCCTTATGTGATAGTGACCCTAACCAGAAGATTATTTTACTTGGCATTTCATAACTGTAATTTTGCTACTGTTACGAATCACACTGTAGATATCTGATAAGGAAAATATCTGATATGGGATTCCAGAGCAGTCAAGACCCACAGGTTAAGAAGCACTGTTCTGAATGAATCGTTGCTGACAGCACAAAAATAAGACAGACAACATGAGGCATAAGGATAATTGTATTGCTGCCATTACACCTGGCATACACAGGATGTATGTTCTTAGTATAGAACAGCCATAACGCCCTGCCCATGCCAATACAAACCCTATACCAAACAAGACAGAGCTACTGGCAGTGGCCTCTGCTGTTTGTGAGTAGGGTCAGTGTGTTTGTTTTAGACCAGAGGACATCACTATTGGCTTTCTAATTGTTTTAGCCAGAAAATAATTTGTTGCTAGTGACTCATAATACAAAGTTAAAAATCTTCAGTAGAACACAACCTACAGAATCAACTAAGCAGGATTCGTATGGGCTCACAGAGACTGAAGTGGCAAGCACCAGGCCTGCATGGGTCTGTATCAGTTCCTCTGAGTATATGTTATGGCTCTTAGCTTGGTGTTTTTGTGGGATTAGCAACAATGGGAGTGGCTGTGTCTCTGATTCTCTTGCCTGCTCTTAGAGCCCTTTTTCTGTTATTGGAGTGCCTTGTCCAGCCTTCATATATGAGAGAGCTTTGCCTTGTCTTGCTGTATCTTGTTTTGTTATTTTTGGTTCTTATCTCTTGAAGGCCTACTCTTTTCTGAAGGGAAATGAAGTGGGAGTGGATCTGGGGGAGAGGGGGAGGTGGTGGTGGTATATCTGGGCAGAGTGGAGAGAGAGGAAGCTGTGGTCAGGGTATATTGTATAAGATAAGAATCTATTCTCAATTTTAAAAACTTCAAATAAACAGATAATAAATAAAACTCCAACCGGAGTCCTAGCTTTTCTTCTTCACAACTCCCAAGGCAGCTTCTAGAAGATAACGGCTTCACCTAAACAGAGTCAGACCTACTTCTTATGTGAGCTTTCTATGTCATGCTTCTTGTTCATAATTGTATCGAGTATATACACTGGAGTGCAGTTAATGTCACAACCTATGGCTCAGCCCTGCACTCCGAGTAAAGTTTTATACAAACAAGAAGAAACAAGAATAAAATTCAGGGCTTATGGATTGTGGGATCACGTTCAAGTCCAGCTGTCATTGGTTATGCAAAGGAAATGATGACACACACCACATGTACATATCTTTGCATTTTTAAAAGTCCTGAAATTAAAAAATAAAGTGTGTTTTCCCCTTCCCTTTCCTCTCTCCCACACCTCCTATTCCCCCATCCTGTTCTCTCTCAAATTCATGCTTCCCTTTTGAATCGTTGCTATACACGCATTCAAACACACCAAACATATATATATATATGTATATGTATATGTATATGTATATGTATATGTATATGTATATGTATATGTATATATGTATATCTATATTCCTAAATATGATTAACAACCTGCACAGTCTGTATAATGTTATTTGTATGAATATGATTCCAGAGCTGACCAATTGGCATTGGAGAACTAATTGGAGATGTCTTCCCTCAGGTCAGGTAGTTAGTTCAGGAGGGAAAACCAGGTCCTGAGGTGAGGTGTCTGCCTGGTGTTTTGGAATGCAAAGGCTCATTTCAGAAGAGTGGCTTCTCATTGTGTGCGAATGAGACCGCTATGGATGACCTTCGTTGAAACTTAGAAAAGACGAGTTAAAAACAAAATATAATGAGGCCAACAGAAGGCTTTGGGAATGTGGGGTTTGTCCTGTCTACCCCCTGAAAAGAAACGACTGAGCAGGAGTGCAAGCAGTCACAGAAGATGAAGCCAATGGAGCGAGCCTCAGGATGATCGGTCTCTGTGAAGTGTTGCGCAAGAAATGATGTCAGGAACAAGAATCTGACCAGTCGAGGGTGAGAACAACACTTTCCCTTCAGGAGCAGGAAGACCAGTGACCACATGCACATTGCATTTCCAATCCATTTGCTGCTTCCCTCTGTGGACTTTCCCAAATAACTCCGTGTGCTTGTCAGCCTTTCCCTAGTCTTTCAGGTCATGCTATAAAAACCCCACGCAGCCAGTGCAGAAGAGCCAACCGATGCATTTTAGAGAAATATCGATTGTATTGAAAATAAAGAAAAATCCAAGGTTTAGTTGTGACTTGAGACAGCCAGTGAGTTACTCGGGAGTTACCCTTCAGAGTCCTGTGAAGCCGAGTGAGTTCCTTCCTCACAGTGATAATCTCCACTTTGACAGCTTTCCATTTCCAGGGATAAAGTTATTCTGCTACCAAGATCAATTATGTGCCTCTTAGAACCCACAGATGGATAAAGCATTCAGCTACTGATTCTCAACATTACAAGGAAACCTGAATTTTGCCATTGGCAGCACGACAACTGTAGATAACTACAGAAGGTGTCTGAGTTGAGGTCTTGTTCTTTGAAGCAAAAAATATTTAAAAATTAAGATATTGAGAAAACTCTGTACTTGATATGCTGTGTTAATAAGTGTGTGTGTGTGTCTGTGTGTGTCTGCATGTGTCTGTGTGTGTGTCTGTGTGTGCCTGCATGTCTCTGTGTGTGTGCCTGTGTGTCTCTGTGTGTGCCTGTGTGTGTGTGTCTGTGAGTGTGTCTGTGTGTCTGTGTGTGTGCCTCTGTGTGTGTTCATGTGTGCTTGCATGTGTGTATATGTCTGTGTGTCAGTGTGCATGTGTGTGTGCTTATGTGTGTGTGCACATGTATGTCCATGTTTCTCTGTGTGTGTGTGTGCCTGTGTATGTGAATGTGTGCATGTATGTGTTTGTATGTATGCGTGTATGTGTGTGTATGTGTGCTTATGTGTATGTCTTTGCCTACATGTGTGTTTGTGTGCATGTGTGTGTCTGTATGTCTGTCTGTCTGTATGTCTGTCTGTATGTATGTGCATGTGTGTGTCTGTGTGTCTATGTGCATTGTGCATGTTTGTCTATGTGTGTGTGTGTGTGTATGTATGTGTATGTATCTGTGTGTATAGGCATAAGTATGCCATGGTGTACATGTGGAAATTGGGAGAGAATCTTGAGTATGGATTCTTATCTCCCACTCTATCTGAAGTAAATGTCTTATTCACCATTGTGTACATCAGAAAGGTAGCCTTGAAGCTCCAGGAAATTCTGTCTCTGCCTCCTTACGTTACTATAGACACATGGGATTTACTGCATCTGGTTGGTTTCACATGGATTCTGGGGATTTGAACTTAGGTCTTCACACTTTTAGGGCAAACATTTTATTCACTGAACGGTCTCCCAGGATCCCCAGGGCTTTTTGTAGGTAACCAACCATTAGTCATCCTTGACATTTAGCATTGACTTCAGTTGCAGTTGTATTCTGATGTGAGATCTACAACAGAGGTACCCGGTGATGGTTGATTTTCTGCTGCTATGAATCAGCTAGTGATTAATAAATTTCACCATAACATTCTCTTTATTTCTAAATGTCCAGACAATTATCATTTCAAATTAATATCATGCTAAACAGCACAGGATAAAAATTGCAAATTGTCCTGTCTTCTTTCATGTGACGCCTGAAATCAGATGGTTAATCCTTTAGTCAGATATCTGTGAAACGGAACCTAATTCCATGCACACACTCACAGATTTGCCCATGCAGCCACTTAAGCAATTTTGAGCGAATGTGGAAATATTGTGAAATTTCACATAAAAATATGTTTTCCTCTGCCTTCTTGAGAAATGTGTGAGTTTCAATATGACAGTAATCTTCTGGTGTTGGGCTAGAACCACTTGTGCCTCTGAGGTACTAAGTGTGTAACCCATCACATGCCTGAATTCCATCACTTACCAGACTCATATCAGTTCCTCTGTCCTGTAGGTCAGCACTGTGTGATGGAGTAACACAATTCATTGAATCATGCAATCACTTCATCATTTTTATTGGTATTTCTGATAAGAAAAGTAGGCACATATTTAGTTATGTTTGCAGCTAGTGCTATGTCATTTTTCTCTATAAATACTTTCGGGGCTTTTTCTTTTTTCCATTTAATTTCGGGGGGGTGGGCGTTTATTTCATTTGATTTCCATGATTAATGACATAACATTTGCATATCAGGTGTTCCTTTCTTTAGAGTTAACTTCTTCTAGGACTACTGTTTACAATGGATGTAGGACATCCCTAAATTAAATCAGCCATTGTCTGTTTAACACACCAGCTTCTCTGATGTCCCTCTGGTCTTTCCTTTTCTGAGGTTCTGGTTATAGGAATGTCGGACATTTTGATGTTTTTCTATGGATTCATGGGCTCTGATCATTCACTTACAGTGTATTTTCATCCCTTGTCTACAAACTGTATCTCATTGTCTCATCTACGGATCTGTTCAAGGATACTACGCTTTCAGGCCATTCCACTGTGCTGTTAAACCTTCTCTATGAGCCGTTTTGATACGTATAAACAATCCAGGTATTGTATTCTTTGGGTCTAAATGCTCTGTATTTCACAGGTCTTACCTTCTTTGCAAACTATACAAAGAAAGATTTTCTTTTTTTTTTTTATTTGTTGTGTGCATTTTATGCATTTAGCACAGGGATTTCCATAACAAGCAGTTTAGCTAATTGAATATATACTTTGTGTAGTTAATATAATACTGCTTATTTGATTCTCCCCCTTAAAGACTCATGTCAGTCATGTCAGGTTGCTATGGAGTCTCTCCTGAGCAGTGACTGTCAGGTTGTACAGACACTCTTGATACTCCTCCTGTTATTTGAACCCCAACTGCAAGGTTTCTTTTGAGCACGGCTCCTAATGCCACTCAGTGAGCACTTTTCTTAATTGATTTGCTGGAAGAGAGCTATACTTAAGCGTGGCTTAGTGTCAACTAGAACTTTCTCTTCTCCCTAGCTTCTCTCCAGTATTTTCTTCCCCTTCATCAGATTTTGTAGTCTTGAAATCTGAACCTTCATGTTTCAGTTTTGCAAAGATTCCAGGATCTCTATCAGACTTGAAGTGTCTATGAAATTCTGATATCAGCCTTCCATAAGATAAATGGAAAATATAGAAAACCTCTCCTCCACCCCTCCCTCTCCCTCTCCCAATTTCTCCCTCTTTCTCCCCCTCTCCCTCGCTCTCGCTCTACTTCTGTCTTCCCCTCTGCCCCCCTCCCCCTCCCCCTCTCACTCTCCTTCCCCTCTACTTCTCCCTCTTTCTTCTTCTTTCTCCCTCCCTCGATCCCTCTTCCCCTCTCTCCTAACCCCTCTCTGTCTCCCTCTCCCTCCCTCTCTTTCTCCCTCTCCCTCTCTCTCCCTCCCCCTCTCCCTCCCTCTCCATCTCCCTCTACCCCTTCTCTTTAATATTCCAGCTCTGGTTCTCTCCCCAGTTAATGGAGATCTATCCAAATCAACTAAGAAAAGCATACACTGAATGGGTTTAGGACCTGTGCTCAAAAGACCTCCACTTGCAGTTAGAGTTCAAATAACAGGAATAGAGTCAAGTATGTCTGTATAGCATCAGACTCAGTGTGCTCAGGATGGACTCCATAGCAACCTGAAATGACTGAGAAGAAGTGAGCCCCTTTTAAAGGAAGAATCAAATAAGCAGTATTTTATTAACCACACAAAGTATGTATTCAATTGTAGATTAAGTCAATAGGAGTTATGACTTTAGCAAAAGAGTATTTCTCCTTGGGCTTTCTTTTGGAATACCCTGGATTTCCTTTAAAAGATAGTACAATAGCAGCAATGACTGCTTCTTTTAAAATCTGAACAACAGAGAGCAGCTCAGCATCCTTTCAACCTACCCAAATCCATTGTAGATTTGCGCTGACTTGCTGGGGGCTACTGCGTCACAGCTATTATTGTAGCTAAAGATCTTGAATCTTCAGAGTTGCTCTGGGGACTGCGTCGTCTGTTAGAATGAAACTTATTAAAGATGTTGGGCTCTGAGATGCTTATTCACCACTTTCTATAAAAGAGGAAGGATGATGATGCTTTGATTAGAAGAAAATTGCATACCAGGGTACCAGCGTGTCATTATGTACTCCGCAGTCAGTAAAGTAAGAATGCAGTGTGATGGTAGAGTTATTATGTTCAACATTGAACTAATGTAAATGTTTATCAATGACTAGAATAGCTGTAATCACTAATCCATAGACAAGTGTGAGTAACATCATGCTTTTTTCATCTAATGATAAATAGTCACAAACACAATGACCTCAAATAATACGTTTTGATTTTTCTCTTTGTGTCTGCCTTTCAGTACCTTGACTCCACTCACCTGAGCCTTCAGCTTGGGCTCCTCCAAGACTACAATCACAGTACTAGTGAGAATAATTCCCATATGGAGAGTTGACTCATATGGAGAGTAACCTTCTTCCAAGGAAATGAAATCAACATTTTTTTTCACTCTTTGTTTATTTAGTTTCCTATTTTTAAAACTCTTTTCTGTGTTCTTATATACCTTTCTTTTTCTTATAACTTTTGATATTTTTTTCCAAATGATTTCTCCCTTGCCTTTCCTCCTACAGTTATCTGTGAGCATAAGAGTAGATATTTATAATACAGTAAGAAATTATGATAGTCTAATAAAGTGGTGGTAGCAGCTTCTCCTCTAAGAGCCAAGACTTCACTAGCCCAAGTAGTTGGTTAGTGACTAGTAAAAGGTATGATTTTCCTCCTATGGTATGGCCCTTAATTCCATTAGACAGCTGGTGGCTACTGCCAACATACAATTGCTATGATTGTACCTTTGGGTATGTATTTTTTAAGAAACAATATATTCGATTAGTATTCATTCTTCCTATAAAGGGGCAGATTTTATTGCCTGCTCAAATTCAAGTCAGTCCCTTTTGAGTGGACAAAGGTTGTCCAATCTTCTTAAGCCCTTTAAGTTTTTGTCTGGGGAATTTCTTCAGGGAAAATTCTCAACCATGACACAAGCCTAGAGTTTGATAATAGCTGAAGGCAGAGTGACCTATCTTAGTAAAGAATGAGAGAAAGACTGACCAGAGACTGAATAGGAATTGGTTGATAGTATTCATTGGGACTAGATGATAAAGTCAGTCAGCCCAACATGAGCAAATGGGGAAAATGGGGAGAATCATATGGATCAATAGAGAGAAGAGGAAAGGAAAGGAGTGAGACTGAAGTATGGAAAAGCCTTTAAAGCCTTTGTAAGGTTTGTAAGGCAAAGCTTCTGAGAGACAGTGTATTACCTGCCTTCACAGCCCTTCAGTTACTAACCCTATGAGACACACTTGTGTTCAGCTGCTCTTGGATGGCGAGGGGACCTAAGTCCATGTGTGTGTCTCTTTTTTTAATACAGGCTTCCCATCTGTATTTCTAACATATAAATATAAGTGGGGAGATGACAAGTGATATTTCTATATGGTACACAGGTATTAGAATTGCACACATTCTATAATTTATATGTATAATGGCCAGTGCTTTCAGCAGGGAACAGAGGAAGCCTAGGTAACTCCCGCTTCCAGAGCATCCGTCTGTATGGAGACCTCAGTTCAGCTGCTGTGACATCTATGTTCAAGGGGTCATCACTGGAATAGCAGACGCCCTCTCCTTCCATTCTGGCAGAGGTGTGCATACATGGGCTGGGAATTCTATCTGCCCTGTCTGTTGTCTTTGCTATCTTCCTAATGTGATATCACATTTACTTAACCTGTCTTAAATGGAGTACAATCTCTGGTCTGATTACTGTCAAGTTACAGAACTGTCAGAGACTTGTGAATGTACCTCTCTGAATTCTGGTCAGATGTCTTGCAAAGGTGGGTATCAGTAGAGTTTTCCAGCAGGATTCCCTCTTTAATATGGAGTGGGAGGCAAACATTGAAGTTTCCAACACTCAAAAAAGCAATGCCCTGTGTTTACGAAGAAGTATCCAAAGCTGTGGGAGAGGCAATGGCTTTGCCTCACGAAGCTAATACTGTTTTGGATTGGGTGTTCCTCTGTCTCTGTAGTCCTTTGTTTGCGCCCAAATCTCTGAGCCAAGAATCAGTATACAGACAAGTACTGACTGATTCCTGTCACTGTTTCTCAAGTAAACTCTTAACCATGTCTGTCAGAATTGATTGTGTCATCAAAGGTCCATGATACTCAGGATGGTAAATGCCAGAGATTGAAGTCTGATCTCCACTTTGGCCTTTCTCAAGCACTGTAAACTGAGTGTAAATGTGCCCAACTCCCTCATGGCCCATCTACAATACAATAAAACAGTGTTTGCTTACAAAATCTAGTCCTAATTAAAGTATTTATTTAGAGTTGATTTAATCAAAGATACTTCTAAATGGAATATTATATTTCAAATATACGGTCTATGTTTCACTTCTAGAACTTTTTATTAGAATTCTGACATTCGGAAAACAAATAGATATTCAAAAACTACTTGTTTAATTAAACAGTTTAGTAACATCAATATAGAAGTTCTCCAGCCATTCAGAAGTAGCTTGATTGCAAAGCATACATTTTTCCTTTGTTTCTTGAAATGCAAGTATTTATAAAACAAATAAAAAGCAAAAATCTCATACATGTGATAGCTATAGATACATTCATAGGAATTAAATTCAATTGAAAAGTACTTTTAAGGGCTATAATGTGGCTACTAACTTCATTGTTGGTAATGATTCCGCAAATGTTTAATGGAAGCTGTTAATAACAACACAGGAAAAGATTAAAGATATTATCAGGTTGTGTGGATAGAAATGGAAAGAGAAAGGTCGCTCTCTCAGTCACAGAGCTTGCAGAATTTGTGAAGGTTTGTTCGAGGAAAAAGAGAATAATGTGACATCATATCAACGTCTTGATCTGAAATTAGATGACCAAGGTTTCAGAGTAGGGAATCAGAAATGTAACTATGCAGAGAAACAAGGGATATATAGCTCAGACAATTTTAAAAGAACAGGAGCAGACGGCAAGTGTAGGAAGTCACGGCCCATGTGGAAATCACACAGACCACAGTGTGCACACAGCGACAGAAATCAGCAAGGGACACAAGGCTTCCAGTTAGGAAAGTTAGACAGCAAAATTTAAGTTGTCCCACCCAAATCACCCAAAACATGATTTATACTCTCTCAAACAGGGGGAGAAGAGGCAAACATCTGGATATGTCTAAAACCTCACAGAGAACCTCTGGGTCCTTTGTATTTTCCCCTCTGACTTTGTCAATATGCTAGCGACATCTAGATAATTTCAATAAAGGTCACTAATTGTCTCTGGAGGGTCAGGTCTCGTTTCCTGTGAACACCCAAAACCAGGAGATGGAATTTGTTTCCTTGTCGCTCATTTTCTCAGTAAGAGAATTCCTTCTGCTTTGCCCAGGATCACCTCCCCTTAAGCACAAATACTCAAAATATCAAGTTCACTTTGAATTCTGGGATGAGGAGGCTTTAGGTCAAGCATCTGTGTGTCTGTGTGTGTGTCTGTGTGTGTGTGTGTAGTATGATTGTGTGTATATATATGTATGTATATATATATGTGTGTGTATATATGTACATATATATGTATATACGTATATATATGTGTGTGTGTATGTATATATGTCATACAAGTGTGTGTATATGCATATGTGTGTATGTGTGTGTGCATGTATGAGTGTGAGGGTGTATCTATTGTGCATGTGTGTGTGTACATGTGTATATGTTTACATGTGTGTGTGAGAGAGTGTGAATGTATTGTATATGTGTGTGTAGGTATATATGTGTATATGTTTATGTGTGTACATATATGTGCATTATATATATGGATGTTTACATGTGTATGTGGTATGTGTCTATGCATGTCTGTGTCTGTGTGTTCAAGCACGTATTTACTAAAAAAAGCTCCTCTAGCTAATGAGTCATTGAAGTGAAGAAGCCTTATATTAACACATAAATATGTTTCCAGCATACATTCCAATATTAGTAAGACTTTCCCCATCATAACTTATTAGACACTTAGATTAGGTGATGCAGAAGTAAAATTATGAAAGCACATATGCTGAGCTGAGGTGGGTGAAGTAAAATCTTCTTTCCTGTGTCCTTCCTCCTGTTCTTTCTCCTAATGGCCCTCATCCTCTTTCTCCCTTTCCTTTCTGTTTAAATATTCTATCATTGATCCAAGCTAACTAACCCTTCCCTTACTCACGTGTGACCTTCCAGGAGGAATCTGTTTATAGTCAGCAAAAATTGGCCAAAGACATGCCAAACAAATGACTTTACTCTAGCTACCCCACTTGATGAATCTATTGGGTCAGTAGGTGAGGGGTTATTTATAGGAGCTTGACTGATTGGTGCAGCTGCATCTCTGACAAGTCCCCCAAAGCATCATGGGTGGGAACGGCGTTATACCATGGATGGTCTTCTTTCTTACTAAATATTTACTGCTTAGGTCAACACTGGGCAGGCTTGTGAGTCTTGTGGGTTTCCTGTGCCCTGGGAGGCTGGTTATTAATGTATATGAAAGAAACTACTCAACACTGAGTCACAAGACAAGCCCCTGAGAATCAGTGGCAGAGGTGGTAATAGAGAAATCTGACGCAGTTCCTGAGGCAAGAGTCGATCCTTCTCCACAGTGACAAGGAAACGAGAGCCACACAAGACTTAAGGCTAAGACCATGAGCTTGTGAAGTTCTCCTCTCCTAGGATTTGAATGCACTTAACTCTGAGGACTGACTAACAGGGCAGTGGTTCTGGAAATTTTCTCAGAGTTTGTCTTTCCCCCTGTATGTTTCTAGGAGAAGCTTAGTGCATAGGCAGAAGTTGCAAAGTCTTAACACATTAACCCACATCCCAGATTGTTTTATATCAATTGTTTTATAATTACATGTTTTAACTTTTTTTTTGGTTTTTGATTTGTGTGTGTGTGTGTGTGTGTGTACGGGCGTTTTATATGTGTGCATGTGAGCCAGAAGACTCTGTTCTCTCTTTCTTGAAGGTGGGTTCTAGGGTTCAAAGTTAGGTCCTGAGGGTGTGTGTGTGTGTGTGTGTGCGCGCACACATGCCACGGCACATGTGTGAAAGCAAATGGGTGCCTTGAGGGAATCAGTGTGTTCTTCTTCCATCATGTGGAACATATGACTTCAGGCAACCCATCTCTGTTCCCCAGGTGTGGCTACAAGAACTTGCCTGCCAAGTCATCTCCCTGGCTCCCATATTAGTTTATAATAATACACCCTTTCGGGCTAGAGAGATGGCTCAGCAGTTAAGAGCACTGTTTGTTCTTCCAAAGTTCCTGAGTTCAATTCCCAGCAGCTATAAGGTGGCTCACAACTATCCCTAATGTTGATTGATGTCCTCTTCTGGCATCCAGATGTACAGATAGAACACTCATATAAATAAATAAACAAACAAACCTTTAAAAAGAAGGAAAGACTAGAAGGACAATGCAGCCTTTCTTTTAAGTAAGAAAATATGCTTAGAATACAGAATAAATACTGGTGTTGAAAGGTGAAAATCAGAAGGAATTATATACTGGAAATGTTTGAACTCTTTTATGCAAAACCAAATGGTAAAGACAATGTTATAATAAGGTAAGGTATTCTTCATGTGCATATACTTGGTTAATAACCAGTGTAGATCTATGGGTGAATGCATCTAATAATACATGAAAAAAATCATCATTTTCAGAGAACTCCAGTGAAACTCACCGCTAACCATCAATCACTTTGATAGACAAGAATGCCACGTCTGAAGTTAACACACTTGCTTTCTCCTCAAACCATAAGCTACTAGCTACAGTGTTGGGGAGGACTGAACCACAGTATCAAGATGCACTGTTCACACATGTACCTGGTCTGATGTGTGTCTATTTAACACTTGCAGACGTCCAACGACACCTTCGAAATTCCGCTGATGTTGACTGGCAACGTGGTGCTGAGGAAAAGACTCAACTATGAGGACAAGACTCGCTACTACGTCATCATCCAAGCGAACGTGAGTTCTTGCCTTCTCACACCTTCGGTTCTGGAGCTTATAAAGCAAAATGTGCCTCTGCACAGGTGTGGTGGTCATGTGGCTGCTGTCACTTTATTAACCAAGCTAAAATGTATGCTTGCCTTCTCTTTTCTTTCATTCTGGACCCCATAAAGCAAAGTGCACCTTTGCACAGGTGTGGTGGCCTTGGCTTTGAGTGAGATTGGGTTTGTGCTTCCTTGCCCTCGGTGGATATATTCTACATAGAGATGGAGGGAGGATGTTTGAGTATTGGTTCTGTTCTTCTTCACTATCAAAGTCACCCGCTAACATACTAACCACACCCCCAAATCTGATCTCTGCCATACTGAGATAGTTCTCCAAGTACTCTCTACAAAATAGCTACAGTGATGTCATCTTGAAGCAGGTTAAACATGTACTTTTCTGGATTCGACCTCAGAAATGTATAATCATAATCTGAGAGTGGGATTGGAAGGCTGTACCAATGGTTAGGAGTGTTTGGGTCTGAGCAGCTGTGCCAGGCAGCTCTCAAACTCCTCCACATTGATTACCCTCCCCACCCGGCAGCAACCACACATCAGAGGATAGACGTAAATGATCTTCATTTCACAGATATGTAAAGCTACTTCTGTGACATCACTACCTTCTGTGTCCTGGGTATGTGTACAGTGTGCATTAATTTAAACCCCACTGGTTTTAGGTCACTAGTTTTTAGAACATTTTGTGGTAAAAATAGGAGGACTGGGTAAATGGTTAAAATAAAGATATACTTATGGTTTGCCTTAAAAATAATGTGCATACACATGGAACTTATAATACAATGTATTTCCATCTACTGATATGAGTAAAACGTAACAAATTGGTGACTATGTCAAATGAACATTACACACCTTTAGAAAAAGTATAGGCACCAATTTTAAAATGCTTTCAACTAAGGCAGTGTTACTGCTGTTTGCATTTTTGGGTTAATCTTGGGCTTGATTTTAATGTGTCACTTATGGCTGTTTCATCCTTGCTTGGTTAGAAGCAACCACAGGTTCCACTGTGGTTGCAGGGAACTGATTGGGGCAAAGTCCCAGGGCCACTTTAGCTATGCTGTATTTTTTGCTGCTGTAAAATCTGATAATAATGGCACAGTATTTAATATATGTGCCTGTAAGTGGATCTGTTAGGTGCTTTCAGCCATTCTGGAGCTACTTTAATAGTGAATATTTAAATGCTAGACATCTAATCCAGAGATCTTGTGACAGCCTGAAAAATAAAATCAGCATTTCTGCTTCAAATTTATTTAAATGAAGTTTATATAGTTTCATGCGATTTGATAAATTCTTTGCCCCTGGATCCATCTCGTAGAACCATTACTTACTCAATATATTCCTAAAGAAAATATAGGTATGAAATATTAAAAGGTAGCATTTTCACGGGTTTGACTAAAGAAGTCCAGAGAACTAAAATAGTTCACAAGAAGTATTTTCCGTGGAAATGGGGGAATTAGAGTATCATTTATTATCTAATATTGAGCATGTTTTATTCCTTAAAGTTACAAGTTAAATATTTGAAGCTATGGTTTGTAAATGGGGTAAACATGCTAATGAGATATATGTGAGCCCCTTGTTCAAAGGTAATTCTCACTGAGATTGTACTAGGCATATACCTTGTTTTGGAAAATCAAAGTTAGTTTTTCATCATGATGTTTGGTAATAATTTCATTCAGAAACTGGTTTGCATTGTGTCTGGGAGGTATTTCACAACCATGTCATTCTAAATGTTTGTGAGCAATGAGTATTGAAACCCTGGATAAGATGCTAAGGAGATATGTAAGATACATAGGGTGCAAAAAATGCATTAAGATACTTAAGATGCATTAGATACATAAGATATATAAGATGTATAAGATGCATAAGATACACAGGATGCATAAGATACATTAGATACACAAGCTATATAAGATATATAAAATGCATAAAATACATAAGATATGTAAGATGCATTAGATACATAAAATACATAATATGCATAAAATATATAAGATACATATGATGCATTAGATACATAAGAGACATAAAATGTATAAGATGCATTAGATACATAAGATGCTAAGCTACTCTGTGTGGTAGCCTATAAACACTAACAAGAATTCCATTCACATCAGTCCCATTCTGGTCTGTGGTCGTGATGAGCTTTTCTTGTTTGTTTTGCTACTCCCTGAGTCTGTGTTAGTGCTACAGGGCATGGACACTTGGTAGCTGTCTGGAAAGAGGAGTACTCCAGGGCATGGGCACTTGGTAGCTGTCTGGAAAGAGGAAGGCAATGAGAATGTAGAGGCTGGGGAAAGGTCAGTTTTTCACATCACATGAGGTTTCCAAAGGATGCGTGGACCTGGTCCCCAGATGGGAGATTGGAAACATGAGCACGCTTCTTATTTAAGGCACAGCATTTGATCCCATTGCTTTATTTTGTCTCATTTTTCATTCTGGTCTTTGTTAGTGTATAGGATTTTTGTCTTCAATGTATATTTATGGGTTGAAGATACATGTACATTTTCAAATATTTCCCACTGTTAGCTAATGATAAATTATAATACCTACATTTACTAACATTTGGATAAACTTAAAAATTGACTCATTTTTAAGAAAAGCAATTAAAGCTTTTGATTAGAAGCAAAAGAGAAACAAGCTGTGCTTTAGGGTAATTTAGGCCATTGTTAGGATAGGAATGCAAAAAGCAAATAGTTTTAACGCTGGTCCCTTATTAATAGTCAAAAAGATTCAGGTCTTGTCATGATCAGAGACTAGATGTGCTATACAGGAGATCTAATTTATTACATATCTTCCCCTAAATCAGCACATCTATCCACTAACTCCATATGATGACATAATAAAAATTTGAGAGTCACTGGGGTACCTCATGAATGGGCCACCTGAACGAACCATGTCACCCGATTCCCTACTTCCCGTTGTACCCAAACTTCTGACTCAAGTCCCATAAAACTCTTCTAAGGTAGTTTCCCATTTCTGGAGACCCACTGCTGCTAACAGGGGCTCTATTGTCTTTCTCTTAAGTTCTGACCTATAATTCCTTGAGGAAGGTTTTCTTCTGAAGGTCCTTTTTGGTCCCTGAATTTCATTCTTTGAATTCATGAGATAATAACCCAGAGACCACAGGCCCATCATGGCTTTGGCAGCATATGATTTTCCTGCACCCTAGTCCCCTGAGCTATAGCCCAGCCTATGTCAGATAGATTCTATCAGTCTTAAGGACACCCCACTTTTCTGAATCATGTCCATGTTAACAAATACATAGTGTTAGGAAGTGTACATGATATATGAATTAACAATACAAATTGAGGAAATATAAATTAATCAATTATATTAGCCTTCTTGCCTTAAATAGCAAACATTATTGTATGGTCATCTTATGCAACAGAGATGTGTTTTATCAGTAGTTTGGAGTCTAAAACTACAGATTAAAATTGGCCAGGGTTTGTTTTGGAGGCGGGGGAGGTCTCTTTTCTGATCACAGATGTCTATTTTCTTGCTGTGTATTCACATTGCCTTCCCTTTCTCTTTATATGGGCTGGAGATCCCTAGTTCCAACTGTGTGAACTCTATACCCCTACAATGCCGGCATCCATGCTGTGATACGCATTATCCATGATGGCCCACTTATGTCACTTCACTGCGATGAGAACTGTCTCATGAAAATTTGAATGACACATGATTCAGTACAGAGAGTAGTAGGTAAACTCAGAAAATGCTTTAAAGTGCTGTCTCTGTCAATAGTAATTACAGTTTTCTATGGTAATGAAATATCCCATTTCTAAAATAAAATTTGAAAGCATTTTAGTTCTGAAAAGGAAAAGAGAAGTCAAGAGTGTGAATTAGGACATGTTATGAAAGAATTCTTTCTAGCTACTGTCTTGTGTTGTATCCTCTCCTTACGTTGAGGAAAACAAACTTACTGAAATCAGATAAAAAAAAATGTATGCAGATAATTGTTTTGTTTACATCACTCACAGTTTACAGTGTTGTTTTTCCCCATTACTCCTGTCATGCTGTCATCTGGCCAGATATTGATGTAGGAATGGCACACACAGAAGTGGCTGTCCAGGATAGATCACAAAGACATCATGCCAACACCACCATCGCCAACCAATGTCTGTGGAACAATTTATCCATCCAATGCTTCTTCCTTGGGTGTCCCTGACAAACGTTCTTCAGATAAACTCTAAATTTTATTAGAATTTTTTAATTTTTTTGTCAATAATTTATTTATTTTATTCACTTAACACCCTGATCATAGCCCTCCTCTCTCCTCTTCTCCAAGTCTCACACTTACAAATCCCTCCCTACATTACCCTCTCCCCTTCTCCTGAGAGAAAGATACCAAGGGTTGGTACCCAAGTGTACTGATCCACCCTGGTGAATCTGGTCCCAGCAGGACTAGGTACTCCTCTCCCACTGAGGCCCAACCAGGCAGTCCAGATAGGGGAAAGGAGATCCAATGGCAGGGAACAGAAACAAAGGCAGGCTCCGTTTCACTAGTTAGGAAACCCAAAGGAAGACTAAGCTCCATATCTTATACAAATGTATAGGAAGTCTTGGTCCAGTTCCTGCATGCTTCCTGATTGGTGGTCTAGGCTCTTTGAGCCCTCATAGTCCAAAGTTAGTTGACTCTGTGGATCTTCTTATAGTGTCCTTGACCCCTCTGACTTGTTCAACTCTATCACCCACTTTTTCACATGATGTTTGACTTCATCTGTTGCTATCTCCTGCTGAATGAAGCCTCTCTGGGGACACTTATGCTAGTCTCTGGTCTGCAAGCATAAGTATAACACAGTATTATTATTAGTTTCTAGGGTTGGCTTTCTCACATGGGATGACTCTCAAGTTGGGGCAGTCTTTGGTTGGCTATTCCCTCAGTCTCTGCTCCATCTTTATCTCTGAACATCTTCCAGGCAAGACAAGCTTTGGGTTGAAGGTTCTATAGATGGATTGATGCCTCCACCTCCTCTGCAAGTCCTTTCTGGCTACAGGAAATTTAGTCATTTTCTACTCATCATGTTAGAAGGATACCTTTATAAACACAACCTTTACTGTGCAATGAAAGGTTTTATTGTGTTAATGAATACAACAGTGGCATATTATGATGAAAACCTGATTTTATCTCTGAAATTTTCCTTCCCAATTATCATAACCTAAATTTAAAGATAGTGTGCAAAATATATGACCCAAAGTTCAGAAAACTGCTGAAATCAACACAAACCTCAGGACTTATCAAGAGATATTATTACTAAATATAGAGTATCCTAGTGGACATATAGGAACAAAAAAAGCACATAAAGCTTGGAGTGAATTGTCAAAGCAAAATTAAATAGGTTTAGAATGTTCTATTGAAGGATATTGTTATGCCAAAATGTGTCCATATCACAAGGGCTAGTGGTTGGCATGTATGTGGAGTTGAGGCAGGCATTGGGAAACATACACTTAATAATGGTCCTTTTCACAGAAAACATAAACTTGTTTTATTCTTATGACTATAAGAAGTTTTAGAGTTTGGAGCAAGTCTTTTAGAAGGTTTTATTCCATTCCTTTCAGAGACAATGAGTAGAAAACTCAAATTCCTTAACCATAATATTACAAGGGAATGGCTCCTGGGATATTGAAATGGAGCAAGCCTCGGCTAAAGAGCTATAGCAAAGACTTACACCCCACAAGAGCAGAGAAGGCTCCTGAACTCAGTGTTCTAAGAAGAGGAAGGATAGACCTTTACTTTAGGTCATCTGATTTTTACAAGAGTCAAGTTGGTCAGAGGCCTAGAGGCAAATAAACATGCCCACGGAGTTCAGGCTCACTGAGCAAACCGCTAAGACCACCATAACGATTCTTTATAGCAAAAATTTTATGCTAATATAATATTGTCCTAGTCATGGTTTCTATTCCTGCACAAAACATCTTGACCAAGAAGCAAATTGGGAAGGAAAGGGTTTATTCAGCTTATACTTCCATGTTGCTGTTCATCACCAAAGTAAGCCAGGACAAGAAATCACACGGGGCAGGAACTTGGAGGCAAGAGCTGATGCAGAGACCATGGAGGGATATTACTTATTGACTTGCCTCCCCTGGCTTGCTCAGCTTGCTTTCTTATAGAACCCAGGACTACCAGCCCAGGGATGGCACCACCCACAGTGGGCCCTCCCATCCTTGATTACTAAATGAGAAAATGCCTTACAGCTGGATCTCATGGAGGCATTTCCTCAACAGAGGCTCCTTTCTCTGTGATAACTCAAGCTTGGGTCAAGTTGACACACAAAACCAGCCAGTACAAATATCTTAGTACAATGAAAATGCTAATTTGGGATATATAGGTACTCTGTATTATTCCCAATTCTGTATGAACCACAGCTCTTGTAACAAAAGATTAGGTGATAATTTATTCTGAGCTAAATACAAAGGACTGACTGTGACCCAGAAGCTGTCATCCAGGTTTCTCTGATGATGTACTCCACTGTACAGAAGATCACATGGACCTTTATAGTCACAACAGAATGATATAAATCAAGGTATTTACCAAGTGTATCAGTGGGGAGATCTGAAGAGTAGGTAGGTTACATCCAGGGTAGGGGCAATCTCTGCTATGGATCTCACATTTTATCTGATAGCATTTTACCGTTTTAGCTGTTGGAAACAAATAATCCACTTAGTTGGTCTATTCCAAAAGTTTCATGTCACAGTATCAAAGATTTTAGGTCAGAATCAGACATTGATAATAAGTTACTTTGAAGGAGACTTATGCTATCTCAAAAGTAATTTTGACTGTTGGTCTTTAGTATGGCATGTTTTCTGTCCATGACCACAAAATTGTAGTCGGCCAGCTGTCTGCAACATTTTCGGCGTAAGTGGCACACATAGGAAAATTCCGTTCACACCAATTAAAAAGTCAGATTGGCTTCTGCAGTTAAGTCTTCATTCAGCTGTAGACTTCTTTCTACACACTGTCTCTAGGGTGATTCCATTAAGCTAATGCCTAAGTAGACGGAAAATCCCATGACAACTTTGTGTCATTTTTCCCCCCGAACATAATGAAAAGTTCTAAACTCTAACACCGCAATGTACTTTTAAGAAACTGGGTTTTGAGGGTCCTGAAGTGAATAGGGACTGCACAGGAAGACAAACAGCATCAAGGAACCTGAACCCTAGGGGGGTTCTCAGAGACTGAGCCACCAACCAAAGAGCATATCCAGTCTGGACACATATGTAGCAGATGTGTAGCTCAGACTCTATGTGGGTCCCTCACTGTCCTAAAGCTGTTGCCTGACTCTAGAAACCCTTCCCCAACAGGGTTGCTTTGTCTGTCCTCAGTAGAAGTGGGAGTGCCTAACCCTGGAGAGACTTGATACCCAGGGGAGCCCACCCTCTCAGAGGAGAAGGAGAGCCAGGGGAATAGGGGGAGAGTCTGTGTGAGGAGGGACTGGGACACAGCAATCAGAATGCAAAATAAATAAATAGATAAATAAGTGGAAAGAAAAAGAAATTGGGTTTTCAATATAAGTGGATAAAAGCTCACCTTCCATTTCCCCAATATAAAACTTGGCTTAAACAGGCTACTATTGATCACTTATTTAAAGACAGAAAAAAGAATAAATAAAACTAAATTATACCTGATATTTATATTATCTTATTATTTATTTTTTCTTTCTTCTTTCTTTTTCTTTCTTTTTTTTGTTTTTGTTTTTTGTTTTTTGTTTTTTTGTAATTTTTTGTTTTTACCCTCATCAGGACCGTGCACAAAATCTGAATGAGAGGCGAACAACCACCACCACCCTCACAGTAGATATTCTAGATGGAGATGACCTTGGACCTATGTTTCTGCCTTGTGTTCTTGTGCCAAACACCCGTGACTGCCGTCCACTCACCTACCAAGCTGTCATTCCTGAGCTGAGAACTCCGGTAAGTACACTTTCTTTTTCTTTCTTTCCATCCTTCCTTCCTTCCTTCCTTCCTCCTTTCTTCCTTCCTTCCTTTCTTTCTTCCTTCCTTCCTCCCTTTCTTCCTTCCTTCTTTCCTTCCTTCCTTTCCTTCCTTCTTTCTTTCTTTTTTCTTTCTTTCTTTCTTTCTTCCTTCCTTCCTTTCTTTCTTCCTTCCTTTCTTTCTTTTCTTCTCTCTCTTTTGTTCTTTCTTTCCTTTTTTTTCCATCTCTATCAACATCTTTAATCCCATTGAAGTCCCATCTCAGAATGCTTTGCAGATAGTTTGGTTGCTAATATCAAAACTCACTAGCAAAGAACTAAAATGATAGTTTTTGTATCATGCTATTTTTCTATAATATGTGGATAATGTCACAATGTATAATTTCATCCTTTACAAACGGGAAAAAAATCTCAAGAAGCCACAAACTCTCTGACACTGATATTTAAGAGAATGTCCACCAATAAGTGTTATGTCTAGTTGCTAGTACATTCAGAAATGTTAGAGGTGATGCTGGGCTCCTTGGAAGTAGGAATCAACAAATCCTGAATATACATCTCCACCCCTTGAAGGTATGTTTTAAAGAAACAGAAAGAAAAACACAGAGAGATATTTTCCACACTCAATTCAGAGTTCTGAAATATGCCAGCAGAGCTATGCATTCTTGATATTTGAAAGTCACAGTTTGGAACATCCTGGGTACCAGAAACACATACTTTAAGAATCAAGATTTTAAGACATTCCTGTTCATGAAAATGGCATTAGAAACTCAGAATGACAAGTACTACATGTTTGTTCTAATGTTCAGGACCTACATGGATGGATGGATGGATGGATGGATGGATGGATGGATGGATGGATG
>NW_021604682.1:3424578-3454790 GCF_004785775.1 Grammomys surdaster | reverse complement strand
ATGGATGGATGGTTGGATGGATGGATGGATGGATGATGGATGATGGATTGATAGAGAGACAAATGGATGGATGGCTGGTTGGATGGATGATGGATGGGTGGGTGGCTAGGTGGATGTGCAAATTGCCAGGTGATTGATTAATTGATATATGAATGCATTGATGTGGGATAGATGATATGATTATTTACCAAAGAAGAACTGTTTGAGAAAAGAATACAGCAGAAATTGAGGGATCAATAGAAGACAACTGGGGTGAATATGACCAAAGTTCATGATATATCTGCAATAATATTTCAGAAATAAGTCCAACACTTTGTATAATAAATATACATTTTAGAAAGGTAGGAAAACAAGAACTGATTGTAACCCATTCAGGCATCTACTTAAAGTTAACATAGTTTCTTTTTTCTCTCAGATTTGTGTGTATCCGTGTGTGTGTGTGTGTGTGTGTGTGTGTGTGTGTGTGTTGTTTCATAGAGGTTAAATTCCAAGTAGTCATCTTCCTGAATTTATTTTTTATTGATCCAATTTTCTGGGTTCTGAAAATAACTACCAATGTTATAATTTGTTGGAAAAATCTTTGAAGCTTTTATCAATAATGAGAAAACAGAAACAGAAGTTTAGGGTATGCTTTACTTACATGAGAATTTAGATAATAAAAGAGAAATGTTTTCATTTCATGTTCTCATCCAGTGTTATAGATATTTTTTAGGGTATCTTACATGTATGAGAACAGAGTTTACAGTATAAATATAGTATACAAACGACCACTAAAATATTGACCTGAATGGTCAACAATTATATAAAGTATTAATGTTTTGATGCAAATTATATGATGATAAATTTTACTAATTTTGAGATCAGACACTTTGATCTGGCATATGACCACAGACAATGGCAAAAATTTTTACTAATATTGAAAGGTAAAAGACCAAACAGTCTTGTATAAAAATATAAATATAGGCAACTTAATTTTATGTCTTGAACTTAATATTTGATTTTCAGTGAGAAAAGTACTATGAGTGGAAGACAACAGTGTATCTTAGTAATGCTTAATGGGAATGGTGAAAGTATTTGGCTATTAATTTGTTTTGGCGTTAGTTAATGTAGCTTCTGAAACTCCAACAGGAAGGATTATTGGCACAGGAAGAATTATACTCATCAGTTTGACCAGATGGCTGTTTTATAGGACTTAGTCTTTTGAGGAAAGGCAGAAGCTATGGTTTGAGCAGCAGTATACCCTGGGGTTTTTGTGAAGAGCTCAGAGCACCACGCTAGGATACTGATGAAGAATCTCATTCTTTTGAGGTTAGAGGAGCCAGATAAATGATAACAGTGGCTAACAGTAATCTTCAATGTTCAGTTTGCCATAAACTCATAAGCACTGAATAGATATTAACTGAGCCCAAGTACATTTCTTTTACAGAGTTCCAGTCATTATGCAAATTTTACAGACGAGCCTTCAAAGAGTTTATGTTATTTCCCTTGGTACTATGAATAACTGAATGTGTGGCAATATGCACTGTGTGTGTGTGTGTGTGTGTGTGTGTGGTGTGTATATGTGTGTAAGTTAACATGTATGACCAGCAATATCCAATGCCTGGATGGTACCACACTAACAAAGAAGAGTCCTGTGGTCTCTGCAGCATGTGTTAAGCTAGGCATTGATGTTGCCTGTGGAAACCATGATGCCAGATGTGCCTTTGCATCTCCTTCATCATTCTCACAATACGCATGATAACTTTACACACTGGATGTTAGTACCTAAGGAAGACATAATTCAACTTTAAAAGTTAGTGGTTTTTTCAACTTGGCAAGTCTGTTCCTTTGCTCAGAATGTATTATCATAATACAAGGAGAGAACTGGTATCTGGTCAAGGAATCTCTGACACATTCATTCTCTGAAAAACTGTTTGAACAGAAGTGTTAGGGCCTCTGGACACAGCAGATGTTTTTCTGGTATAGAAGGAGATTTTTAAACAAAGAAAATACTTTCATGAAAATAAACATCATCTTTTAGATAGCTTTTCAAACCATGCTTTAGAAATTAGTGCTGCATTAAAATTCTAGAATAAACTATCGTTACACTTCATATTTTATTTTTTTATTTGTTTTGTATATGTGTGAGTGCCTGTACATATATGCCTGGTGCCAGTAGTGATCAGAGGAGGGTCTTGGATCCCCAGGAACTGGAGTAACAGGCAGTTGTGAGTTAAATAAGTGATATGGGTTCTGAGAACTGAATGCAAGTCCTTTATAAAAGTAGTAAGTGTTCTTAACCCCAGAGCCACCTCTCCAGTCTCCTATGTCATTGTTCTAAGAGACTGATTCATTCCTTAACGCTCTGTTAAACAGAGAGAAGTTCATACTTACATCCACAAATATCTATGTAAGTTAATAGTTACTCATTAGAAATTGTTTGTATTGCCACCCAGAAAAAAAAGGGGGGTATGTTTACTTCCAAACACAGTGCCTTCAAATGATAATCATTTAGAGTTTTCATCAAGCCATCATTTTATTATATGAGATTTTGAAGAAGCATCTCAATTTTGCTGCCTCTAGCACAATAACCATGTTTAGCATGGGTAACTGTTGGGTGTTTTGTTTAGTTGTAGACAAGCATTGTTGGGGAAGTGTCTAAATCACGAAATAAGAAGACCATATGAGAAAGGATCATATGTTTAGGAGTGCATATATTCTTACATATCATTATTGCTCTAAATGCATCTCAGGTAAAACTGCAGTTCAGTTTGAAGTTTCACATTCAAATAGCTTCATTTATGTCTTTTCATTCTCTCTCTTTATGCATGTATATATAACATACTTATTATATATTATAGCTAATATATAATATATAATTAATATATAATTTTAGAAATTTACAATAAGTAAGATTTTGCTGTTCAGAGTGAGAACTCCATTGATGTTAGCTAAACCACACATGCTGACTTTAGTTCCATGCTGGCTAACCCTTTCTCAAACTAATTCTTTGAACCCCAGAAGTCCTTTCACCTACTCACACCTGTGTTTATGGGATATATTTCAATAGTTACCATAGTGATATTCTTAATTCTACTATAGTACACACAGAATTTATCAACTAAAATGAATTATTTTAATGAGCATATATTTAGAGATAAAATATCTTATAAATGTAAATTATGTTTTCTACTAGAGAACACTATATTCAGTGAAAAATTGATGTCTTTCAGGACACTAGCATTAATAGTGTCTAATATATTATTTATATCTGGTATCAGATAGATCCTAAAGTCACAGGTAGTTCTAGGCCAGTTATTTATTATTAATTTTATAAATATCAACTGAGCACTGATATTGTGAGACTCCATATTAATTACAGAGCCTGGTCAAATAAGATGAGGAAAATCTTAACAAAATAATGGTTTTTTTTTTATAAATTTAGTCTTATTTATCAATTTTAAAGTTATTATGCCTGTAATGTTTGTCTTCTATTTTCATGAATAAAACCTCTATAACTGGGAGTGTAGAATTCATTGTTCATTAATTGAATTCATTCTGTATCACTGTGGATCAAACTGGAGTTGTTTTGATGCTTCACATTCACATTTCTTTTTATATGTTTTTACATTTCAGTGTGTTCTGAATTAAACATGAACAAAGATACAAAAATCTTTGACTTATTTGCTCAAAACTAAGTATGTGTGTGTGTACAGTATCAATCAATAATATATTATATACTGTAATATATAATGTGACATTTATTATATATTATATATTGTATATAAATGTTATGTGTTATATATTATATATTTCATATATGATATATTACATATATTATAAAATTATAGTAATATATATGTATGTATGTATACACACACACACACACACACACACACATATATATATATATATATTGTTGCTTGAAAATGTTTTTGTTGAGTATTTTATCTCTAAATAGATGCTCTGACTCACTGTATACACCTTTTTTGAGTTATTGTGCCACATGCTTTTCACTAAGTGAAAATTAACTGCCTATAACATAAGAAAACCCTTTTCTCTCTTTGGTAAAGTCCTTTGGACAGGTTCTCATAACACCCAGCTGCAACTAATTCCTCCTGCTTGTTTATATCATCTTATTCTTCACAGCTACTCTGTCCAGTATTAGAATGATGGGGTTTCTAGAGATGTTCAACATTGAAAATGTCTTCTCAGACCATACTCTACATAACCATTTTATAGTTTGGGAACTCACACATCTGTGCCTTTTTCTTTCCACTTTTTCTTTCCCTCAAGGCCTTTGAATTAATCATCTTAAATATTTGGTGGTTTTTATTCATTTTGGAAAAGCTTGTCTTTTTTTCTAATCTTAAATGTAAAGATATCTAGATTTCTATGTTTTTTAACTTTTTTTTGACCTTAATACAGTTTGTAGTAAGACTAACTTAAGCAATACCACATCAGTAAGTTCTGTTTCACGTGAATTAGTCTGTGACTACATCTCTGAGTCCAGTTCTTTCCTACCTCCCAAGCTTTGCCTTATCACTGTTTTGTAGTTATTGCCTATCTCAGCAGAGAACCCTTACCGCCCTTTCTGACTAAATGGGATGTGCCCAAAGCCACTATCACTTTACCTGTTAAGTGTGCTCAAATATGGTTGACCCCATGTCCCATGCCATAAACAGACTAAACCAATAAAGACAGTTATACTACCCTCTGTCCTATCACAAACAAGCAAATGTAAAGAGCTTGTTTGTATACATATGACCATATTTATTTAATATAACCACTCATTATAAAAACAGCTACATTATTTGTATATTTTAATTCGCTTAAAGTTTTTTCAAGCGAGAATGTAGGGGTATGCCCCAATTTGCCTGCCCGTTTTCTAGTCGAGGTGCCCTTTAAACAGGAGTTGAACAGTCCCCATACAGTAAGCATTTTGCCTGGTTGCCATAACAAGCCCTGGGTGTCTTAACACACTGTTCATCATGCCTCCTACCCATTTCAATAATGTCTCAAATATTGAACTGTCCCACTGCTCAGTCTTTAGGACAATTCTTCTCAATGTGTTTTCTATGGAGTTTTTAGGGCCCTTGTATACATGCTTGCAAAAGAAACAATGGTGGCTTAGACCATCTACAGCACAACTGATAAACAACACATACAGGTGACATATGGTATGTGTCCCCCAAAGGTCAGCAAGTAAGCAGAAGCCTCAGATAGTAGTAGAAGCCACAGCTCAGCAACTGGAGTGACAGTAACAGAGATCGAAATTTCAGTCAGTACTGTCTCAGATGTGCAGCTAAAACACTGTTCTTCAGGAATAAAGGATCTGTGATAGATGTGTTAGATGGAGGTTCTATCACAGGTCCATCTCAGTATTAAGACATTGCAATCTTTGGTATAACAGTTAAACTCTGAGAGGAATTGATTTTCTGACGTCTGGAGAAGCACTAAAGTAATGATATTCCAAGTATCATGATTAGGTACATCTTTACTTGGGGAAAGGAGTTCCAAATATTAATTCATGTGGATTCTTCATCTATGTCTATGTCTTCACATATGTCTATGACAGAGGTGTCAAAGTAGAAGATGAAAGATGTAAACTATGTTAGGTATATGTTTACCTTTTCCTTGGCTATGTATTTTGAAACTCTCTGATGGCTTTCCAAATTGGTTTGGAAAGAACTTATAGAGATGCTTTCTGCCATTATCTAGGAGACTTTCTAGTAAGTCAATATGAATGGAAATTTTCAGTGGTGTTAGGAACCATGCCTCTGTCTGTAAAGTCTAGGGGAAAATGTCCATCACATGTGATGTTCATGGGTACTAGTAAAGTAGAATTATGCAATACAACTACTTCCTAGCCAAGGGTTTCACAGTATTGTTTATAGTTCTCATTGTCAATGTCATATGTAATATGACAACCTGGTAGGGTGTTCACCAAGTGACTCCTGACAAGAAATAGGTAATTTAGATTAATTTTAAAATATATGACTCTATTTAATTGGAATTTCACCTTTGAAAACTGAGTTGTGTCGATGCTGCCTGATTTATTCTGATTTGGTCTTTCTCATTACTTCAGTATGATTTTAGTCCTTTAAAAGGATTTAGTACCTGTGCTCTGTATTTTTTAAACAGCCAGGTGTGGTAGGGGCAGGCTTGTGTTGAATTAATTATGCAGTATATTATCCCTTTGTGCAGAGGAACAGCTGAGGCAAAATGCCACAAGGTAATAAATGCCCCGAGCCAAAAATATATCAACATGCCACATTCAAAATGTCAGCAGGAGACCATTCAGCCTGATCCTTTCTTTGTTTCCTAAATAGAACTATAAAAACAAAAAGATTTTAATAAACTTTTCCAAATTGTCCTGCTGACCTACAACCCTGGGAAGGTCCTCGAGGCATTGTATTACCATGGGTTTGCACTAACCACCATATCATTGGACATTCTGCCTTTTCACATGGATGGAAAAATAAACGACAATTGACTTCAATTGTAAAAGAAAAGGCAAGTGATTAAACACAATATACAGAAACATCTGAACATTGCATGCGTTAAAAACAGGTGGGTTCAGCCAACATCAATCTAAATGGAGAGAAACTCAAAGCATTTCTACTAAAATCAGGAATGTGACAAACAAGGTTTCCCCCTTTCCTCATACCTATTTAATATAACACTGGAAGCCCTCGCTATACCAATAAAACAACTGAAGGATACCAAGGAAGTGCAAGTAAGAAGGGAAAGAGTCAAAGTGTCCTTATTTGTATATGATGTTCTTTCATACATATGTGATCCCAAAACTTCCACCAGGAAACTACTACATCTGGTAAACACTTCAGCATAGTACCAAAATACAAAATTAATTCAAAATTATCAGTATCCTTCCTATTTACAAAAAGCAAGTGGTCTGAGAGAGGAATTAGAAAAATAATACCATTCACAATAGCCTCAAAATGATAAAATATCATAGAAAACAAATCAAACAAGTGAGATCTTTTTAAATAATAAACCTTTTAAGACATTGAAGGAAGAAATTGAAGAAGATATCAGAAGATAGAAAAATCTTCCATGCTCATGTATTTGTAGAAATAATATACTAAAAATGGCCATGCTTCCAAAAGTAATCTATGGATTCAGGGCAATCCTCATCAAAAATCCATCAAAATTCTTCAAAGATCTTGAAAGGGGAATTTTCAGCCCTATATGAAAATACAAACCAAGCAAAACAAAACCCCAGGGTACCTGAAACAATCTTAAATAATTCAAGAGGTGTTGGAACTTTTACCATCACCAATCTCAAATTGTAGTGCAGAGCTGTCGTAATATAAAAAAATCACCTTATTGACATAAAAACAGTCATGTTGATCAGTAGAATCTAATGGATGTCCAAAATATAAAGCCACACGCCTATGGACATCTCTGATCTTTAGTTAAGAAGTCAGATATACACTCTGGAGAAAACAACAGCATCTTCAACAGATGGTGCAGGTCAAACTGGATAGCTGGATGTAGAAGAATGCAAATAGATCCATACTTATCACCCTGCACAGAACTCAACTCCAAATGGTTCAAAGACCTAAATATAAGGCCAGATACCCTGAACCTGATAGAAGAGAATGGGGTGAGGGCGGGAGTAGAGACCGTCTTGAATTCATTGACACAAGAAATGGACTTCTGAACAGACCACCAATAGTAGAGGCACCAAGACCAAAACTTAATGAATGGGACCTCTCAAAACACAAAAGTTTCTGTATGGCAAAGGACACCATCTTTGGGACAAAGCAGCAGGCTACAGGATGAGCAAAGATGTAATGAAGAGCTAATTTTTATAATATATAAAGAACCAAAAAAATAAAATCAAGAACATAAGTAACCCAATTAAAAATAGGATGCAGATTTAAACAGAATATCCTAAAGAGGGGAAAGAGATCTTAATAAGAAGCAGTTAACGATATGTTCAACATCCTTAGTCGTCAGAGAAATGAAATCAAAACTACTTTGAGATTTGACCTTCTATCCATTAGCATGATCAAGATCAATAAAGCAAATGAGAATTCATGATGGTGAGGGTGTGGAGTGAGAGGGGCACTCACCTATTGCTGGTGACAGTGCAAAATCGTAGAGCCATAATGGAAATCAGTATAGCAGGTCACCAGGAAGCTGGGAATAGGTCTGCCTAAACACACAGTTAGCTTACTCTTGGGCATATACCTAAACAACTCAATGCCGTCCCATCAAGACTATTGCACAACCAAGATCATTGCTGCTCTATTCGTAATACCCAGAAAGTGAAACAAAATGTCTGCCAATCAGTGAATAAATAAAGAAAATGTGATGCAGTCACACAATGGATTATTATACAAGTGTTTAAAAAAAACAAAATTTAGAGGTAAATGATAGAATTAGAATAAAAATCATCCTGAATGAAGTATCTCAGACCCAGAAAGATACATAAGTTATATACTCACTTATACTTGACTATAAGCTGTTAAGTCTTCAATAAGCAGGCTAAAATCCATACAATCACAGAAGTTAGGTTCACAGTAAGGGACTATGGGGAAGTACTGGATCAATCTAGGAAGGGGAAATAGAATAGATAGTTGTAGATGCATGGGGAACTGGACTGGGAAGATTAAACTGGGAGCAGTTGGGAGAGCTAAAAGTAAGGGCCATTAGAGAGAGGGTATAAAAACCTCATGCAATAGAAACTTTCTAAAACATAGACGTAATCTATATTTTACCTATATAAATCTATATTTATAAATCTATACTTAGATGGACAGTGGCCCAAGTAGACATCTCTCATCGCCAAATTAAGCCTTCAGTGCTAGGAATGAGTTACGTTTAATGAAATTGTTGCCCAAAGGGGTCCCATGGAAATCCTCAAACAACTGCGGCTATTGCCATGGCTCTTGGTTGCTCTCCACATACTGAGAGAGTCTCTATTGCTGTAGACAACACCTCCACAATTCACTAAATCTGCACAAGTCAAGCTGTTGCCTAACATAGTCCCTTCAGCCCGACTAACTAGTGTTCATAGTACTGGATATCTACCACAAACTGTCAAAGGAGAAAGGTAGCCACCAACCCAGGCTTGTCAGCAAAGACCTTAACCCCCTTAGCTCGCTCAGTAAGCATTTGATAAACCTCCATACTAAATTTCATCATGGCTGTACCAGTTTACATTCTCATTGGCTATTTATAAACACATATCATTTTTTATAAAATTAATTAATTTAATTGATTTCTTAATAGTCCCCCTTTCCCCTCAATTTGGGGCAAATGGCTTTCAAACATCTGGTTAAATATTTCAATGACATCTATCTATGTTAAGAATATAAATATAATCCCAATTTTCAAATATGGCTTCAGAGAAAACATATGTTTTTTTTTTTTTTTAAGCACTGTCTACTGTGGAATTCTTTTCCAACTCTCTTTCTTATTCCTTTAGCCTTCTGAGTTTGTCCACATGGCCAAGTTGTTGTGATCATTCCTATGCAGAACAATTCTGAGTCTCTCCAGGATTGATAGAATCTCTTCACTCAAATTCAGTTTTCATAAACCAAAACCATGCATTTATTTCTTGGCAACCTTTTCTAAAGTAGATTACAACACCAAATTAGAGCCCCTAAATGACTGGATTTTTATTTTAATTTTTTAGTTTCTATGGAAAGGTGAAGAGAACTTACCATATTTCTGTTAAAATTTCAGTGAGATTTTTCTCATCCTTGCAGTGGTTTTGTGGTTATGTCGATGGTTTGAGATAAGCATAATATCAATTAATAATAAAGGAGTCAGTTAATTCTGTCTTCATGAAATAGATAAAACTTGACATTTTGAATAATCAGAGAATAATTACCAGAGACCCTGTATTTATTTATAGTGATAGTGTCACAAATGGTAATGAACACCCCAAAACCTCTATGTCTCCAAAGTAGAATTTGACAGAGAAATTATATGAAGACGTATGATATAAATAGACAAGTTTCTAAAAAACATTACTCTTTAGGTGACATTTTCATACGAGAAGAAAAGCAAGGAGATGATGTGAGTGGATTAAAGAACTCTGCAGGAAGCATCTGAATGTGATTTGAGGGTCGTAAAAGCCAGTTTGCACTTATCAGCATGGCATTCATGCACCGGGCTACAAGTTATTAAAAACATTACTATCTATTTGGAATACTCATTTCTCAGTCTGTTTGCTTTGATATGAAGTGCCACAAATAAGGAAGTTCCCGGGTTGAATATTTAGGTCGTAAATACGCCTTGTGTTCAGAAGCAATGTTATACCACACAATGTTTAAAAGATGTCCATGCCAGATTGGTAAATCACACTGGGGCTAAAATCACATTTTCTGTGCACACTGCAAGATGTAAAACCTATGAAGCATGTGTGTAATGACCTTCAGTTACACTGTTCTAGGGTCAGACTGGCTACTGTAAGATAGATAGATGTATATTATCATATACAGAGATCTGAAGATTTCAAAATGATATGCAAATAAACATCAAAAGAGAGTCAAGATGATGATCATCTGTTTCCAAAATAATCGAGCTCCAATAATTGGTTTGCAAATTAGCTATTTGGGACATGGATCATTTTTGTAATGATGATTAAGGAAACCACCACAAACTCATTTATCTGATTTTCAAATTTTAAGTCTACAAAAATATATACGCATTTCTTTGGGTCGGGGGGAATGCACAGAGAGTTATACCATGGAATGGCAGAACAATGTGAGTCTCAGAAATTCTGTGAACTATAAAGGTCTCTGGTTGCATGGCTGTGTCTTAGGTAGTAAGTCCACTGTGGGTCAACGGTGACATCTGTTCTTGAAGACTCTCCCCTCCAGAGACTTACAGTACAGAACCCACCATTCACTAAACTAAATTTAAACATGAGGATACTTCTTATATTTTTTTTAATGTGAACTAAAACCAATTTGGTAAAGGGAGCAAATGATCCAAAGCAAAGACTGAATTTGGAGAGGGAGCCGACTGTGAACATTCCTACAGTATGTGATTATTGCTATATGAGACATAGCATCAATTCTTTTTTTTCTTTTTTTAAAGATTTATTTATTTTATGTATGTGAGCACACTGTCACTGTCTTCAGAAGACACACCAGAAGAGGGTATCAGATCCCTAATACAGATGGCTGTGAGCCACCATGTGGTTGCTGGGAATTGAACTCAGGACCTCTGGAAGAGCAGTTGGCGCTCTTAACCGCTGAGCCATCTCACCAGCAGCCCCCATAGCATCAATTCTTAGTGTCTTTAAACCACAACAGAATTACCAGACTCTGTGTAGGTTTAAACCAGTACGTAATTGTTTTTTCAAGATTCTAGAGTTTGGACGGCTTAAGATCAGAGCTTCAGAATAATGTGTGTGGCGTTGGCTGTGTCCTCACAGGATAAATAAACATGGAACCATTCTTAGACTTCTTATACACCATGGCACTAATCCATTGATTGCAGTTTGAGTTTCGTCCCTGATTCACTTTTCTAACAAAGGCTCTACCTCCCAATTCCATCACCTTGGGATTGAGAATTTCTCAATGTACATGTTTTGGAGAGCCATGTGTGTTCAGATGGTAGCACAGATGGATCTTAGAGTTCAGAGAAGCGTAACTGGATGCTATTTCGTGTGCGTTTTGTGTACAGCAAAGTACCTATGCATGACCCAACTTGACTTGCCGATCTCTTCCCTAGTTCATGCTTTCCTTTCTTTAATGTTTCCTTGCTTTCTCTACTTTTATTTTCTTTCTGTACCATCATCATCACTGTCATCACTGTCACTATCATTATCATCATCATGAATATTCAAAAGGAGATATTCTCAACTCTGGGTTTACCTCCCTCTCTGGAGAACTGCCCACAACAATGATGATTTTATAGATTTCTTCAATATTTGATGGTTCATTTAGGATTCATTCTCATTTCTATCTAGGACTGATTAGTTATGTCTTCTTTGAGAGTGACAAATTTGTAGACAACTTCAATTACCTCATAGAGAATTGAACCAAAATTTCTGTTAATTTGGCTTTTGGATTAAAACAGAATTAATGTGCGCTGATGAAACCAATGTCATTGAAATGCTTATCACTATCGTGAGGATTACATGGGGTCATGGACCACTGATGAAATAAAAAAAAAAAAGATAGAATAAAAAAAAGATAGACTGTACCAATTTCATCCTTGGATCTTTGAGCCTCTTCATAAAACATAAATTGGAGATGAGGACTCATGAATTGTCCATCTCCTCTCCCATTAAAGGCATGGAGATCTCTGTGTGGCTTCCTGTCTTAAAAGTTTGTTGTGGCATAAGACAGCCCTGCTGAAGCTGGCATTACAGGCACTTTTATATCATGAACGTACTGAGGTTGGCCAGCGGTGATGGACAGGTCTGCAAGGACAAGATCAGCACTGTACCTTAAAAGTCAGTCTTACCTTTGCGAAGAATTCAACCTTTATTTCTGACCTTTATGGAACCCAAATGACTTGGGCATCAAAGAGCTACCTCTGACTTAAGTAATAATTCCTTCAACTTGCTCTGTATTCCAGATCAGGCCTTTGATGTTATCAGTTTGTCACATATTTGTTGATAGACTTCCAGAGAATCCTAAAACACATCAGTTATCACATTTCATCACCAGACAATTAATGCTGGTCTTGGAGAAAGTTGAACAACTAGGCCCTGACACTTATACACATAATTTCAATCATAAGGTAGTTACTTTTTAAAATAATGTTTCATTATTTTCTATGATCAAACAACAACAACAATAACAACAAAACAAAAACAAAATCAGAAAGATTTAACAGGCATCTCTATATGGATACAAACGTTCAAACCTACTTCTTAAAACGGAATTACCAGGGTTTCCCCACCTAATCCATTCTAATCTATTTTATATTTCTTATTTACTTGTTTATTCATTGGTTTGTCTTACAGATATTCTGCGGTGTAGGCTGGCTTTCAGCTTCTGATCCTCCTACCTCTACCTTTTGAATGCTAGGGATTATAGGTGTTTGCCTAAACACCTGGTTCTAATCTATTTTTATTGAAGTCCACTTAAAACTTGATTACCATTTTAACTTTTTCATTCCTCTACTTAATTCATTGACCTCCCATAGTTCTCCTGAGATCTGAACATCAAATGAGCCATGTCACCTGTTCTAGCGTGTCTTGCAGAAAGTGCCAAGTTCCTAGTTTACATTTTGAGGATACTCTAAGACACAGACCAAATTATGGTTGTGTTTGTATATTTCCTTACTCATTTTTTTCTTAGTCAATATTTTTGGTCCTATAATGAATATGAAAAGAAATAACATTATTTTATTTTTATGCTGATTTTAGAAATGTTATTGCATATTTCTACTTTCAAGAAAATAGACTTAAAATCTTAGTACTTCAGTGAGACTGAACCTAAAATCTCACCCTCTACTGACACTGGGTACAGTTCCCTCCTAGCTGCAAAGTAAGTCGTTTTTAATGCAATACATCCCGTGAGTGTGTTTTTAAATAGAAATTACACTTCTGACATCAAGCACGATAATTTTAGTTCAGGTAATCTCTTAGGATCAAAAATAGGAAGAGAAACAAATAAGAGAAAGAAGGTGAAGATGAAATAGGGTTTGGCAAAGCTCCCATCCCTAAACCGGGCCATGGCAGAGTGCTGGCTGCTTCACCAAAACATCATCAGTAGAAATGGAACAGATTCAGTCACTCAAAATACTACACAAACCACGTGATTCTGTCTACATTCTTTCAACATGGCAGATACTGACAGTGTCAAGGCTTGATTGATCGCCACAGATTCAATGGACCAGGCACCATTTCCTGACTTTCAGTAGACTTTTAATGAGACAGACGTCCTTAACTTTATCCGGTGGGTTTTTTCTCTCACGTCATTTTTAAATCATCACCCTTTTTTTGTACAGTTTTATACAAGGGGCTATTTTCACCTTCCCTTCTCTTTGTTTTGATCGTCTATGGACCCTGTGGGGAGCGCTGCCAACCCAAGTGGCATAGCTATTTTATTATGCTCATATGTATGTATGTGTATATGCATGTATGTATGTATGCATATAGACTTTATAGATACATATACCTAAAATGCCATAAATATATAAATATATTCTGTATTAACTTCCCTCCCTGCTAGGTTAAGGGTATGGGTCCCACATCTGCCCCGCCACGGGGCTAGGGCTGCTCAGGGAGGCAGAGGCATGGGAAGTTTGATTGCACTCACCCCACACCAGTGCCAGGCCACTGCAGGGACACTGCTCTGGGGGTGAGGGAGCACAGTCTGAGGTCCTGGGGGAGCCAGAGCTAGCTCATCTGGTTCTCAGGCTCTTGGGCACCCAGGTACCACTGGAAGCCAAGGAAGAGCTGAGAAAGTGGGGGCCCACTGGCTGGAATGGCCATGGCCAAAGGGGAGAAGGGGAGAGACACTCCAGCTGCGTCCCAGTGGAAGAGTCCTTGGCTTATTGCACTGGTCAGCTGGCTTGTGGTTGGGAATGCAGAGAGATTTTCTGCAGGAGATTAGACAGTGGCTCTGTAGGTGAAGGCCTTCTCCATTGCTCCCCATGGTGGATCCTGATAAAAGATAAACAGCCCATGGTTTTAAGATGTTTATTGTCATGGCAGAAATTAGAAGAGAAACCATACTCCTTTTTTTTCAGGTCGGGCTTGAGATTAAATATCTTTTGCAGGGAGCAGGGGTTGGGAAGGAAAACTTAATTGGCTAAGCCCTTCTGGCCTTTAGGTATCTCATTAATATGGAGATTTTCTTGTGATCACCCCTTCTACCTGTGGAGGGGGTAGTAGGGTTGTTGCCCTTACATGACTGAAAGACACAAATCTATGGAGGGCTGTGGTATTGTGTCAGGAGCCTGGAGTCTGGGGGCATGGTGAAATGCCTGCTGTCCCTTAGGGTCACCTGCAGTCCCTCCTGGGGACATTAGGATCACCTGGGGTCTCTGGTGGTTTCTAGCCTGTGCTCAACTATAAACCAGGCTGCCTTTCAAAGTCCTACACTCTCCTGGAAGATACGGCATACTTAGGACACAGGACTTGAATTTTAGCTTGATCTAACCCTAAAGACTCCTTCCGGTTGTTTAGCTTCCATGGTACCACAAACTACTGTGCTAGAGACCAAAAAGAGGAAACAAACAGTAATGACATAGCTGTGACATCAATGAACCACAACAATGACCACCACTGCAAGATATCCCTAAAGATGTAGCAGTGGCACTCATATGTTGAGGTAGCCAACAGCTGACTAATTGGACTTAAGGGGCATTCAACATGAGAGGACTATTACGGAAATGTATCCAGGGCTAAAGAGGGTGAGTCTTAGAAGAGAGCCTCCTACTGCCACCTTACTAGATCAATATAACTCCTTCTTACATTCTAAAGCTGGCCTTATAGCCAGAGATAAGTATAGCTTTCATCCCTTCATCCAAGATGCTTCTCTTTAAAACAAATTGAGCCATTGTTGAGAAACCCACAACTGGATGCACAATGCCGAGGCCAATGGAGCCTAGGAACCCGAGCCCCATTGGAAACATCTACACCCCAACTCCTGTAACTAAGGCTCAAGGACCATCTCTGACATGCTGATGTGGGCCAAGGAAAATTTCAAGGGGACCAACCCATAGTTGTAGAATGTAAGGCTATTAAGGACTGCTGAGAGAGGGCATATTAGCCTCTCCTACTTTGCTAATTATTTATCCAACACAATGTAGTCAGCACCATATAGTATACACATAAACAATAAAAATGAACATGTCAGGTTTTATTTACTACATATGTGTGCAAACGTGACACTAGTAAGACAAAGATGCTATCCATTTGAGAAGGGGGGGGGAATGAGAGGGGTTGGAGGGAGGAAACAGAAAAAAGAAATACATTTTATTTAAAACATATTTTAATAATACATTATATATAATATATATGGGATATACTTATATAATGATATTTTATTTACTTGGTATAATTATATTTTATTCAAATGTATTTTAAGTCATATTTTATTTAAAATATATTTTTTATTTAAAATATATTTTTAATGCGCAAAAGGAAAAGGAAAATACAAAGTTTGCATCACATGTGTGCCGCCTAGTTTTATGTCAACTTGGCATAAGCTAGAGTCATCTGAGAAGAAGGAATATCAACTGAGAAAATGAAGTCAGGTGTCTAGACAGAGCTGTGGGGCATTTTGTTAGTGATTGATATAAGGAAGGCCTAGCACTTTGTGGGTGGGACCATCCATGGGCAGATGTTCCTGGGTTCTGCAAGAATGCAGGCTGAGCAAGCCAGGGGAGCAAGCCAGTAAGCAACACCCCTATCGACCACTGCATCAGTTCCTGCCTCCATGTTCCTGTCCTCTTTGAGTTCCTGTGTAGGCTTTCTTCAATGCACTATGACTTGGATATGAAAGTCAAATAAACCCTTTCCTTCCCACGTTGCTTTGGATCATGGTGTTTCATCACAGCAACGGTAATCCTGACGTGGACAGTACTCAAGCCGGAAAGAACGTACACATTAGCTTCTGTCTTCTATGTTTAAAAACTTAGAAGTTGATTTCTAAGTGTTGCAGCCTTTTGCAAAATTTCAGCCGTTTCCCCTACAATGGACACTACAATGGACAAGAGGATTTTGTCCTCTAGATCTTTCTCTCTCTTCTACCTCCTTCCCTCCCCCATCTTCCCCATACTCTCTTTTCTGGTTCTTTGAAAGTCTTAGAAACTGTCAAAGTTATTGAAAGAACATATTACAATTTCAGTGCCTGGACAAAAGCACTTCTGCTTCCTTAGAGCTAGGGTGAAGCAGGCAAATTTATAGTTCCCCTGTGATGCTGAGACCAGTGCTCCCTCGTGGGTAACTAATGACATCATTTTCGCTATGGATAAAGGGTAAAATATAAGAGGTGTTTTGAAGTCTGGATATAACAGAGGCTTTCAGTAGTAAATGTCAGAGAGCATCCAGACTGCTCACAAAATCAGTGCCTCTGATTGGCTCTAGAAATCAAACTAATTGAAGACTCTGGTGCCAGCACCTTTAAAGAGTTGAATTAAGGTCTCTTTATACTGATGTGCACAGGTGTTATTACTTACATTGCCCTAGCAAGAAGATATTTTTGAAGAGTTACTGGATACTTTATTTCTTTAATACCTGCAAGATTACTTTGAATTAACGGCTTGATATTTATCTGCAATTATATAATAGTCATACTATGCTAGCCCAGGCAAGAATAACAGCTTAATTAGAGAATGTGTGATTCCCAGATTTATTAATCTCATTATTCTTCCTGGTGTGTAGTTATCTTGGCACTTGTTATATCTACGTGTGATTTAAAAGCACTACTCAGAGTAAACTGGTAAATAAATTCTAAAATAAAAAGGCCCAACCTTCCTAGCTATGGACTCTACATCTGTGGAGTGCCCTGAGCACAGGGAGCTGTGTGAATCATGCCAATCCTTCTAGAACAGTCTGAGGATAATTTTACCTCAGGGAGAGCATTTAAATTTTAAAGGCAATGTTCATAGTCATAAAGTTTGTGTTGTCATCTCCCTAAGTCTAGGTTCAGCTTTACTTAAGGATAGACGAACATCCGTAAACCTTTCAATTTTATTTTTACCCTATGTGTAGTCAAGAGTCTACGAGGTATTGTTTAGCTGGAGGCTTTTCTGAAATCTTTATTTCCTTAGATTTTTTTACACCACACTAAATGTACAAGCTAAATTTACAACAAATTCTAAATGCTGCCAGGACAACATCTTTAAATTCCTCCCTCTAATCAGAGACAAGGCTCTATGTTCCTCATGTAATGATTTCGTGTTGGTTTTAGGGCATGGTGTCACAGTAAAAATTTGATTGACATTTCAACAATTTAAGAACATATACATATACACACCCACATATATATACATACACACACACACACACACACACACACACATATATATGAGCAGAAAATCAACTGTTCAAGTTTTAAACAAGGTTATGTATTTTCAGTTTTATGAACAGATAAACAGTTTATTATTATTATAACAAAAGGAGGGGAACCAGGGTTTACAGACAAGGAATCCAGTTTTCTGATCACCATTATGATAGACTCCAAGAAGGTATCCTAGGCATTACACAAAGAATTCCTATTGCCAGTCACAATCACTTTTGCTTTTGTAATACCTGTTGTCCAGTAAACATCAGGAAACTGGGCAGCTGCAGGGAAAATTTGCAGGCCACCGCAGCGGTGGCGTCCCAGAGGGGCTTCCACACGCTGTGACAGTCCCATGCGGGAGGAAAGTCTATGGTTCCAGCCGCCTGGAGGCTTTGGAGGCAGCAGGCCCCAATGACATGAGGAAGCCCTTGGTTCCAGAAAGGTTTATTGTCATGGCGGATGGTGGATGGATCTAGACGTATCCCCCTAAAACTCAGGGCAGTCCCAAGTTATATAGGGAGGGAGAAAGGGGGAGGATCTGGGGAGGATTGGGGGAGGATCTGGGGAGGCATGCTTAATTTGCTCCACCCTCTGGCCTTCATTACTATGTAAATCCCTAGGCCCTGAGGCCTCTAGTCACACCCTCTACCCCTGCACTTTGGGAGGGGCTGTCTGGCCTTCATTAGTATGTAAATCCCTAGGGTCTGAGGCCTATAGTTTGGCCTATGTGACTGAACAATGTAATTCTATGGAGACGTGACTGCTTTTCAGGACCCTGGGTTCTTGGGGTGCGCCGAACGGTTCTCACACAGAGTCTCGGGGTTCTAGGCAACTGCTCAACCATGACCCAGGATACCCTTACACAGTCCCACAGGCAGCTGCTTCTTTTAAAACACTTGTATGCAAGATCTTCTTTGAGAATCTACGAAAAGGCAGACAAGAGCCCTTGAGGGAGATTAAAGGGTCATCAACCAGGATGAGGACCAGACAGTAGAAACAGACAGGAAACTGCAGAAGAAATCAAACAAGGAACAAAATCCTCATTAAATGAAGGTAACAGATAACCAATAACAACTTATAGCATAGACAGTGTGAATTCTCTTTTGTGAACTCTCTTTTATGAGGAGAAAATCAAATCAGCAGAATGAAAAAAAAAACCCACTTATTCTAGGCTACTCATTCAAATATAATAAGAAAATATCAGATATGGAAGGAGAAGAGACTGCTGTTACATATCAGGGTTTGGCAAGGGCCATAGCAACAGTATAGAGTCTGCATGGAGCAGAGGTGGGTGACTTTGCCGGTGACCTTGGCTTCATTGTCATGAATTAGCAGACTGTAGTCTGGGAAGTTTCTCGTCATAATTGGAAGAGAAAGGAATGTAAAGCCGAAGCAGGTTTTCATCTTGTGTGTAATTTGCAATGTAATGGCTTCACCGCAGAGAAGATCTTGCCTTAATACCATTTTAATAGGACATGTCTTTCAGCCACGTCAAAACAAGTTCTGATGAGCCAGGGATTTCCAGGAAAAGTCTCAAAGCGCCACAGAAAGCTGACTTTCTGCCGCGGCCCCTCCCCCACCTTGATCAATCACGTGTCGGGCTACGCGCAGTCATCTGAAAAACAATTTAAATAAATGTCACTGTAAACAACCGAAGCATAGAAAGGTTAAAATTATAAAGATGTGAGTTCCAGGTAATTAATTTTTATATATCTGAGACTGCTCTAAGAAGGGCAGAAACAATTAAAAGAAACGGCCGCTAATTGAGTAAGTGATTGAGATATGAGAGGCCAATCAGTAACATTTCCCTCGAAGAAATGGAGATATCTAGACTCAGCTATCAGGACCGAGTGCTGGTCTCTGTCATATCCCACTGGCAAATTAATTGAATGCCGATACAGAGCAAGTTTTCTTATTACCTAAAATGACACTATTCACACACTATTTTCCATTACAGAGCTCCTCCCCAGTCTGAATCATCTCCTAGGAAGATGTCTTAGGAATCAATTTAGTTATAAGCATACCGCACTGCCTTTTGTATTCTATTTTACTGGGAGAGATGAAAAATACTTTTAAATGGTTATTGGAAACACATTTAGATGTCGTCACTGTATTGAGGGAGGGGAGCACAGTAAAGAAACTGTGGACGTAACTGCTCCACTGAAGGGACGTTCTTTTTGTGGGAAAGAGAGAGAAAATAGCCAGAGGCACCTGGAAGAATCCAGAGCAGAAAGAAAAGAAAGCAGGCTGAATATGGCCAGAGCTAGGGGTGCAGGAGAGCAGGGAAGAGTAATAGAACGAGCAGGAGAACGAACAAAGAACTAGAGATAAGAAAGCACAAGGGAACCGAGCAGAAGGTAGCAGGGATAGTGAGCTAGTTCCAGAGAGCACGGGCTGGCCAAACCATGTAGATTATAAAGGGAATGTGTATAGTCCACTTTGAGCTCATTCCTAGATACATGGAGGGCCTGAAACTTGGCAACCACTATCTAAAGATTAAGGTCCTTCATTTCCTTGTATAAATATGGATCCTTTCTCCCGGTAGACCATACATACTGTTGTGTGGCTATGCCTCACAAAGTATTCTCTCTCAATCTGTAACAAATGTCACACAGTTTTATATTCTAATGTTAATTTGTATCTCTGTCTCTCTAGGATGTATTTATGGTGTTTATTTTGATATCTAATATGTATCAACAGAGAATGACAAGGGATGTAGGCAGGAGCTGTTACAAGGAAGTTTACAAGTATCTATTAAAACATGTTACCTTAGGTGCCTAACAAGTCCTTGGAGATGCAGTAGGATGTATAGGGTCTCAGACTAGAAGTCCCCGGAGTCCAAGCCTAGAGAATTAGCAGATGTCTTGGAACACAGCAAGCAGACAGAATAGCATGACAAAGATACATATGTGGAAATCAATTTGTTCTTAAAGCTAAACACTCATGTAGAGAGACTCTATAGGCTGGACTGGATGTACAGAGGAAATTTTAAAAATCAATTTAAGCATGCACGCACCAAATCTAAAGCTGTGTGGGACAAATCTCTACTTCTCACATTTAAATAAACGCTTCTAGCCTGAACATTTGAATAGCTTCCCACTGAACTCACTGCTCACCCTGCCCGCCCAGGACTTCACTCTCAGATAGGTATCATTGTGATGCCTGCAGAATGTACTTCAGTTTTGTCAGAATCACCTGTTGTAACAAATTAAATAAATAAATCCCGGTGGCGTGTTCCACAATACCCACATTAATGTTCAGGGTTCCCAAATGAAAGACACACAGACACACACACAGACACACACACACACACAACCATTATATAGTTGCCTTAAATAGTGCAACTGCTGGGCTACTTCCTAACCTCCATGTGATTAATCCACCTCTCACCAATAATCGTGAGTTATTGCTTACTAAATTCTATATTCTACTTTGGCTGCCCTGGACCCAGAGGGCTGCCCAACTGGACCCTGCTCTGGGCTACATTCTCCTGGTTGTTTCACATGATAGCCATGCCTCCCTGTCCTCTACTCTTCTCAGGCAGAGCATCTCTCCTCTTCTCCTCCCAGCTCAGTAGATCTCCTTCTTCTCCTTTCTCCTCTCCCTGTCTCAAGCCTGGGAAATTCTCAAGTCTCACCTCTGTCTGCCCAGCTTAGCCATTGGCTGCTGGCATCTTTATTTACAAATCGGAACCAACTGGGGACAGGCTTCCCTCAGTGTCTTATGTGCAGACATCTGCATGAGCAGTTTTGGAGAACGTAATTAACATTCAAAATACAAACACGGTTTCCTAGCTCAGAGTTCTCCACTGTATTGTTCCGATGGTTAGTTCTGATCATCCACAGGACATAACCAAGAGTCACCTGCAAAGAAACTTTATATGATGGATTACCTAAATCAGTTGCCCTCTGGATATATCTATGGAGTTTGGTCCTGTGCTTATTGATGTGGGTAGAAGGACCTATCCCACCACGGGTAGAGCCATTCCCTATGCTTCTGTTTCAGAGTGCATAAAAGAGAAAGAGAGATGAGTAAAATCATAGATGTCTTCATTTATCAAGGCTCTTGTTGACTTTTGATTTGGCGTGACAAGCTGCTTTAAGTTCCTGCCATTTTGACTCCCTCGTTATGATAAAGTGTAATCTAAAATAAGCTCTTTCTCCCCTAAGTTGTTTTCTGTCAAGGTATTTTATCACAGTGACAGAAATAAAACTTGGACCATTCCCAGTTCATTAGAGAAAATTCTGTGCACTGAAAATAACTAGCATTTTTGCTTCCTACTTCATTGGCTTCACAGACCTTCATAGACTCTTTATAAATTTCTCTAACACCAAAAAGGACATATAGCTTATTACTATTCTGAAACCTCTTCAGTCAGCTTGAGTGGATGCTGGGTAAAATGTGACATTCCCAGTCAAGTTTAATTTTTTAAATAAGTAGTAGTGCTTTTTTTTTTCTCATTAGTGTATAATTTTAAGTAATTGTATGTAGCATGTGTTAAGTAACATTTTATACATATTAAATTCACATATGATTGGTTCTCTCACATATGTAACTGGTTGACTGTTGAGAGCAGCAATTCTGCCTTTGGGCGTTGTTTACCTTCTATCCTTTTTTATGGTGAAAGCAACTGACAGTTCGATATAGTGCGTAGATCACTACCTGTCCATCATTCATGACTGCTTCTAGGGCTTCACATTCTCAGCATTTGTTGTGTGGGTTGAAATAGCATCCTTGGGGCCAGAGGTGTAGTTAAAGTTGTCAAGAACACTTGGCTGCCCTCACAGAGAGAGTCCGGGTTGGGTTCTCATCACCCACATGGCAGCTCACAACTGCTAAGACTTCCAGTTCCGGGAAAACTGGCACCCACTCCTATGTGTCAGTTTCTGTTCTATTCAACATTTTTATAGAGAGATTTAACTGCAATTAAATTCTAAAACTAGCATGTTTTCAGGACTGGAGAAATGGTCCATTGGTTAAAAGTCATCAACTGTTCTTAGAACGACTGGAGTTTAGTAACCAGCACCCACACCAGGCATCTCCCAATCACCTCTACCTACAAGTTCAAAGAATCTAACACCCACCAGGTACACACAACATACACATACATCTATATAGAAAAACTAAAACAAACCTTTAAAACTATACATTTCTCATTCAAGCATTTGAAATATAAATTATGTGCATCTTTGTAATTCCGTAAACATATAACAGCATTATCTAGATTTGGTCTTGTTTCATTTTTGAGGCAAGGTAAAAAGTAGCCCAGGATGACATTGAATTCCTAACCTTGCTGCCTTCGTCTCCAAGTTCTGGAGTGTTTTACGTGGTACCGAAAACTGAACCCAGGGCTTCCTGCGTGCTAGGCGGTTGAAGTACACCACCAACCCTATCTTACCTTCCCCAATTATTTTTATTTTACATTTTATTAGATAATATTTCCAACGCAGGGCTACTTTATAAAATTTGAAAATATCACGCCGTTAGGATTGGTTTTTAGTATATTCTGAGGAACATATCGGCAGTGAGGCCATCTCCACTCACCTGGTATCGTTAATTCATTTTCATTGCCTATTTAAACATATTAAATCTTTCCATCTTTAAAAGCCGTCTTCTCTTGCTATCAGATGACTTAAATTTCAGATTGCACTTTCTGTCGACCTTTCTATCTTCCACTTGATAGCATCGTTTTTACGTGAGCATTAAAATTACAAGATTTATTTCTCTCCCCTAAGATCCCTCGCTTCCACGGCCATCAGTATTCATCAAATTACTAGTACCAATAGAAATAACTTTAATGTCAGTATTGATTGTCGTGCTATTAACTTAGTCCCCAAATAGCTGTTCATGAGCATGGGAGCTGGGATACTTTTCTTCTGTCTTGTTGAAACAGTGAGAGTCCTAGGTAATTTGACAGCTGTATAATTAATCAAATAACGGGGTACAGAATCAAATCTTGCAGGAACTATAAATAGAATGCATGTCAATGGGTACCTGTAAACAAACTTAAAATTGTGTTTTGGTACCTCTGGTCTCTTAAATGGCATGATTTTAGGAGCTCTATATTTCTTAGCTCCTGGGTAGGGGGCCCAGTAGCCTTTTTCTTTCTCTTATAGGAATGGGAGAGGTATGGCCTGCATCTAAGATCATGAGCAGATGCTCTGGGGGGCACTATTACAGAAAAGCAATGATATCTGCCTCCTTTGCCCTCAGGGTAGTATAGATGTATTTACATGACATAGGATGTTTTGATTTAACCTGCCTCAATTGTCTTTGGTAATTAAGTCTTAGAAAACATAAACATCATGTGGGTTAGATCCTTCAATGATATCAAAACAGTGTAAGGATTACTGTACTGATTAATGCACATCTTACACCCCTTTGTTGATTAACTAGGAATTCAGTAAAATAGTAAAGGACAATTATTAACTCAAAACAGAAATGGAAACAATGTCTGGTACCATTGGAAAAGTGTGTCGTGTGGTCAGAGGAAAATTGTATTGATGCCTGACTTAAATGCAATTTAATATTTAAATTTAAATATTACAAGCTTGCTTATTACAATAAATATACACAATTTTCAACTTCACATTAAAAAGAACAGCAGGCTATGGATTTTACAATTGTAACAGAAGGTTATATTTATTAATAGCAGGTTTTTTTAAAGTGTGCATATGTGTGTCCTTCTAAGAGCCAGACAAAAATTGTTTGAAAAATACTTAATTATAATAAATTCTGTGACAGTATTAAACCTTTTCTTCTGCAATGTGGCATGGATATTGATCTTGTATAATACTAGTTGAATACTTTTGTTGCTGTTTCTTTTTATCCCGCTTTTTACTATAAACTCCTCACACAACTTACTAAAATGAGCTTTTCAACCATAAAGGGCATACTTCCTTATAGCTATGGCTCATGTGTCTAAAAGAGTACCTAGCATAAACTACACAGAAAATGGTTTGTTGAATTAATGAATATTAAGGGAAAGAGAAAGAAAGCAAATTTTAACAGTTTTACTTTATTTTTAATTATTTGCACATGTGTGTATATGCATGTGGTATGTGCATGTGAATGTTGTTCCCACAAAGGCCAGAAGAGGGCATTGTTTTCCTTGTAACCTGCTTCATGTGAGCGCTGAAGATCCTCTTTAAGAACAGCAAATACTCATAACCACTTGCTGTAGGCTGAGATTTTTCAAAACCTGCTTTAATAGGGATTCTTAAACACTTCAACCTCCCTTCTAGCCCACCAACCAAAGGGAGGGGAGAAAGATAGGACAAGGAGGTATAGACAACCAATCTTTCTTGTCAGGATATCAGCGGTCCTGGTCCAAATGTCAAATATGAATCAGTAGTGGTAGTTGTAGTTCAATCCAATCAGCAAACACGAAACAAACATCAGCAGCAGTGGCTCAATCCAGAAGAAAACACCAGGCTCCTTGAGTTAGCACAAATCCTCAAAAAACGCCAAGAAGCAGCTGGAATATGGAAAGCTCCCTGGCATGTTACTCTCAATGAAATCACAGCAAACAAGTAAAGACCAGCGAAGTGTTGCAAGGCAAACCAATGCAAAAACATCCCCTTCATTGTATGTGGGGTTCTCTTCATATCCTTTCTAAACATGACATGCCTTCTCAAGAGCCTGTTTCAGCAGAACATCACATGCCCTTTTTCCAGGCCATCTTCCAGTAAAAACATCACGCATCGGTTCCCAGCAAAATATCCCTCCCATCAGACAGATTCCAGAAAAACATCACATGACACAACTGTATCTTTGACATAACTAGAAATTTCTACTTCAACTTACTATTTCCCTAGCCTCAAGAAAATATTTGAAACTATGTCAATGTTTTTAATCAAAAGACAGAATGTAATAAACTCCTGTCCTTCACAACATAAGTTGGAAATCATGTGTAAAATCTGGTTGATATTATTTGCTTTTTTTTCCTTAGTTCATAGCCAGATCACCTTTAATATAAACAGATGGACAAACAAACAAACAAACAAACAAAAAACCCAAGGGACTAAGGAGGAAAGTCAGAAAAGAATCAGTCCCTTTATAATTTCATCCCCAAACTTTATAGGACTTCTTTTCAGCTCCTATGTGTTTCAGGATTTTTTGCCTTGAAACATTAGATATGGTAGTTGTCACAATCTAAGAGGTGGGCAGACTAGATGTCGGAGAGGATAGCACCCCTTTCCCGCAGCCAGATACCCTGAGTGAGAACCCCCAAATCAAAAGTGGAAAGAATCGTTTCCTGAAAATTGTTCCCTGATCTTCATTCTCCATATGCATGCAATCACACACACACACACACACTCACACACACACATACATACATACATACATACACACATACACACACACATACACACACACATACATACACACATACACACACATACATACACACATACACACACATACATACACATATACACACACATACACACATACACACACAGACACACATACATACACACACCACTAATAATGGGTTAAAATAAAAGTAATAAATGTCAATGTGTCCAGTATGTTCTATAGAATATTACTGTCTACCCAATCCTGGCCAATGTGGCTATGGTCATATTTACAAAGTGCAATAATTAATTTTGGGTAGCATAGTTTTAAGATATTCGCATAGCCAAAGTCATTTTATTTATATGTTTATGGCAGATAATATTAAAAGTCCAAGCATAATGTCTGAAATATCTGAAGTGTCCATGAGCCCTTTGTGGCAAAATGAAGCAGTTATCCAGAAATAGTTCACTGTTGAACTTTACCTTTAAGGGAAATCCAACCTCTATAGATGGTATCAGAGTTCAGAGGAAATAAAAATAAGAAAATTGTGGCAGTCTCCCTTTGTGAAGGAAAAATGAAATGTCAATGAGATAGATCTTTATGGCTCTTAATCACAGTTATCAGACTGAGCCAAATGGAATTTCAACAGTGACCTCCACACTCTTGGGTGGACCACACACGAGACTGAACTACAGCTGAATACCAAGATAGACACATCATTTTCTAGTGCATTCCAGTTTTGTTTCAGTGGTTATTCTGTTTAGGATAGCTCTGTAAAGTTTGTCAGATATAGGAAACGCAATTTAATAAGCACCATGATCAAACATCTTTGCAATCTCATATCAATCTTATTTTCTGTTTTCTTTTTTCTTTTTTGAACATTTGACACCTACAATCTCATTTTAAGTAGAAAGCATCTGTTCTCCTGCCACTCGGATTCATTAGGCTCTATTCGCTATTCCTTACAAAGTTGTTTGGATACAGCTCACTACCCGCCGATTTGACGCCATGCCTGTTTGCTTGTCTCCGGTAGAAAACGCGTGCTCTTTAATACTACCGTGTCTTAAGACGCGTATTTACAGGTTTCCTTTCAGCTTCTCGTTTATCCTCATTTGTTCAGCTCTGCTGAAGGCTGAGCATCTGCTGCCTACAAACAACCTGGGCTAATTGACTCTGTTTCTTATACATTGTCCAAATTAAATTTCCAGTTGCTCACTTTTTCATGATTATAGTGTTGAGAGAACACAGCAACCCTAACACTGCAGGGAAAATTACTGACACTCAGGTTTGATGCAGGCTGAGTCTTGAGGCTCCTTGGACGTATAGTGACTTTAGCTGCTGTATTGAATCTGAGCAGGCAAGAGAGGAGAGTGTCAGATATGTAAGATACATAAAGACACTCACAAAAAACAAATCGTGGACATTTTCTCCCCCTAAGATTTTTTTTAATTCTGTCAATCAAAAAATACCTTCAATTAAAGAAGACATCTTCAATTGCTGCATAAAAATTTGCGTATACTATCTTGGAGTTGTCTTCGTACTTAGAATTAAATAATTAATTGCATGAGGAATTCTTTCATGAGACATTATTGGTATACAGAAATATATTCTTAACAGGAAATAAAAGAGGACTTGTATTTTGTGTCAGAATCCTGTATTGAGTGACATGTCATTAATATCAATGCGTAATCATATTTTTTTTAAAAAATATTTTTTTGCTGAGATGCAATTTCATGATTCAGTTTTTTCCATGGACAAGATTCTTTTCATGTTAGTGATTCTGCGTTTACTTCTCTTCATTCTATCCTTTCACCTTATTCACAAGTCTGTAGTGTGCTTGAGACAATTGTGTCAAAGTTCAGGTGAAAGATGTGTCTGATACTCTCTTTACAGGCTCAGATTGGGGAGAGAGAGAGAGACAGAGAGAGAGAGAGAGAGAGAGAGAGAGAGAGAGAGAGAGAGAGAGCATGCATGAGCAAGCATACTCAGGGTTTAGTGTCACATTCCTCTGATGCTGAAACACTTTCAGGATTGATGTTCCATTGTACTGGTGATTTGTATTTATGTTGGATCAAGATGCCTTCGTCCTCTCTAGTGTGATTCCTGAACCATTCCACGGCATTTTCCCCTAACTCCAGCTTCCCTTTATGTAGTCTTTTCATAGCAATGCCTTCTGTTCCTTACCTGGTCACATTCTTCGGTCTCAGTGAGCAAAACAAATTCTGTTTCGAAGCCAGAACAAGACATCAATCTAATTCACTCTTTGACTTTCTGCCTCCCCTTGGCCAGGCAGGATCTGTGGTATCTAGGCAACCGCATCTCCAGGTCTTATCCCTGGCAGAAGTGGCTCTGGTGTATTGGCTAAAAACCAGAGAATGTCCCAAAAAGGAGAGCAGTAACTGAGAGTGTGTGAACTGCTCCATATGGGTTGTGTTTCCATACTGAACAGATATTGCCGATTGTCTGTGTATATAAGGTCAGGCCTCATGTTGAGATTTGTACACAGAGAAATGGCCACTCAGTATCCTTTTATTATGGGGAAAAATGGATTTATTCCTATGCGAAGTCACCTGGGAACAATTCTATTTAAAAATCCATGCTTTCTACAGGTCTGAGACCCTCTCTCACTCAAAACCCAAAACAAAACAAAACAAAAAAACTATGACCGCTTCCATCATGCATTATATTTTAGTAAATGGCTAAGTATAGTTTATTTATATCTCCCATAGGTCTCTCTACTTGCTAAACCATGCACTCCTACACACACATATGCATATAAAACGTTCTTATGTAGGTAGTTAACCTGTGATCCTGTTAGCAGGTTTTCATCTCCCTCTATAGCTGGATTTTCCCAATGAAGAATACTTCTGTATTTCTGAAGTAGTTAAAAAAAAGCTGGTGGTCAGCGGGTTCTGTGTCCTATAGGAAACCTTTACCATGATTGCTCTGCAATAGACCATGGGCTATGGAGAAGGCATACACTTATATAAAGGTAGCTGTATGAAGCAGTTTGAAGACCTAGGCTGGTGACAGGATACTTTCCTAGGAAAGCAACGTCTGACTTGAGACCTGCTTTCTGAGAGGAAAACCTTAAGAAATAGCAAATGTATAAAAGTAAATAAACAATTAGAGCTGTCAGCATTATAATAAGAAAAAGAAAGTCGGAGGTTCAAGGGTTCTGGAGATAAGAGACAGCATGAGAGATGCAATCAGACACCAGCCAAGGTCAGGAAGTCTTGTCCCCATGAGTAGAGAAAGTCCCGGGTAATGACGCTTCAGGGTGACCCTCTGCCTCACAGTATCCCACTTGCTGTTCAAGTTTCTAGCAGTCTTCATAACAATGGGAGTTAAAATTAAAACCACAGAACCTGATTGAAATTGTGTATCAGGAAATGTCCCTGACCCTGCTTTGCATTTAATTCCAGCAAGTGGGTGTTGATTGTTCAACCTATCTTGGGCATTTTGCAAATAGATGATGCTGGTCATGTGAGTACTCTTTCTGAGTTATTTTTAAATTAACTTCTTTGTTCTTTGTGTCATTGTTAGAGTTCAAAGCTTTTTCTATTTAAAGTTCCACTTTCCTCCCCCCACCCCACCCCCGGTTAAATCACCACATCAACTGATGTTTCTGCATCTGTTACATAAACCCTGAAATAGAATATGTATGATTCAGTTAAACCTTGTGGTTTATGAATAGCTTATGATAGATACCCTTCAGCAACACCGGATATTTTGCCATCAAGAAGGATTTTGCTTCTAGGATATGCTTAGCAGTGTATTTTTTTTAAGTGGAATTAATTCCCATATATTCAAATTTGTATATTTGGAAACGTTTGAGCTTCTATCACAGTTTTGGTTACAACAATAAAATTCGATGGAACCACATAGTAAAACTCGCCCAGGCAAAGGTAGCTTCAAATGCAATAGGAACCACATACACACACACACACACACACACACACACACACACAC